>NC_064640.1:837400216-837705216 GCF_023864345.2 Schistocerca serialis cubense
CAGGTATACAGTTGAATTCATAGGCAGAAGGTAATCACCCCAGTAGACGTATTAAGGAATGACAGCAGTGTCACTTACGTTAGATGCTTTGTAACCGAAACCCTAAATAGTGTGTGATTAGAATTATATTAATACCTTCAGCTGCTAACAGGCGTTGATATATATCAACGGGGACAAGTGCAAATGTGTGCCCCGAGCGGGACTCGAACCCGGGATCTCCTGCTTACATGGCAGACGCGCTATCCATTTTTTTTTTTTTTTTTACTCATTTTGTTCCTCATCGTTGCGTTTGGTCCGGGCGGACGTCACAAGACATCCGTTCAAATTAATCATTGGTTCCTTGATGCAGTTTTTTTTATTACAGAGAGCACGCAGCCCTCTGACCGAACACGCTGAGCTACCGTGCCGATCCATCTGAGCCACTGAGGGTACAGATGACAACGCGCGTGCAGGGACTATGTCGCGCACGCCTCACGCAAGACCCACATTTTCACCTTGAATGTCCACACACTATGAGGTGCATTCAAGTTCTAAGGCCTCCGATTTTTTTTCTAATTAACTACTCACCCGAAATCGATGAAACTGGCGTTACTTCTCGACGTAATCGGCCTGCAGACGTACACATTTTTCACAACGCTGACGCCATGATTCCATGGCAGCGGCGAAGGCTTCTTTAGGAGTCTGTTTTGACCACTGGAAAATCGCTGAGGCAATAGCAGCACAGCTGGTGAATGTGCGGCCACAGAGAGTGTCTTTCATTGTTGGAAGAAGCCAAAAGTCGCTAGGAGCAAGGTCAGGTGAGTAGGGAGCATGATGAATCACTTCAAAGTTGTTATCACGAAGAAACTGTTGCGTAACGTTAGCTCGATGTGCGGGTGCGTTGTCTCGGTGAAACAGCACACGCGCAGCCCTTCCCAGACGTTTTTGTTGCAGTGCAGGAAGGAATTTGTTCTTCAAAACATTTTCGTAGGATGCACCTGTTACCATAGTGCCCTTTGGAACGCAATGGGTAAGGATTACGCTCTCGCTGTCCCAGAACATGGACACCATCATTTTTTCAGCACTGGCGGTTACCCGAAATTTTTTTTGTGGCGGTGAATCAGTGTGCTTCCATTGAGCTGACTGGCGCTTTGTTTCTGGATTGAAAAATGGCATCCACGTCTCATCCATTGTCACAACTGACGAAAAGAAAGTCCCATTCATGCTGTCGTTGCACGTCAACATTGCTTGGCAACATGCCACACGGGCAGCCATGTGGTCATCCGTCAGCATTCGTGGCACCCACCTGGATGACACGTTTCGCATTTTCAGGTCGTCATGCAGGATTGCGTGTACAGAACCCACAGAAATGCCAACTCTGGAGGCGATCTGTTCAACAGTCATTCGGCGATCCCACAAAACAATTCTCTCCACTTTCTCGATCATGTCGTCAGACCGGCTTGTGCGAGCCCGAGGTTGTTTCGGTTTGTTGTCACACGATGTTCCGCCTTCATTAAACTGTCGCACCCACGAACGCACTTTCAACACATCCATAGCTCCATCACCACATTTCTCCTTCAACTGTCGATGAATTTCGATTGGTTTCACACCACGCAAATTCAGAAAACGAATGATTGCACGCTGTTCAAGTAAGGAAAACGTCGCCATTTTAAGTATTTAAAACAGTTCTCATTCTCGCCGCTGGCGGTAAAATTCCATCTGCCGTACGGTGCTGCCATCTCTGGGACGTATTGACAATGAACGCAGCCTCATTTTAAAACAATGCGCATGTTTCTATATCTTTCCAGTCTGGAGAAAAAAAAATCGGAGGCCTTAGAACTTGAATGCATCTCGTACATTCGTAGTGTCCCACTTCAACACACTCATTACTCGTGGAAGACATTCTTACCAAGTCTCGTAAGAGTCCGGGAATATGTGTGCATCCACACAGAACAAGAAGGTCATGGCCGGTATTGCCAGACTTATATGGATATATCCGTATAAGTCATTAGTATGTGGTTTAAGTCTGCTCAAAATATTTGTACTTTTTCTTAATACCTGTGGAATAACATTGTGTGTAGGAAACAACCTCAAATCGGTAATACGTATAACGGTGTTGTGGAGAAAAATGCTGTGGGCTAAGAAAAGTATGTTTATCCAGCTTTAATAGTATGGCACTTATGTATAATACGTGTGTTGTCTAAGGCGTTATGTCACGAATCGGGCGACCACTCCCGCCGGAGGTTCGAGTCCTCGCTCGGGCATGGGTGCGTGTGTGTTGTCTTTAGCTTAAGTTAGTTTAAGAAGTGTGTAAGTCTAGGGACCTATGACCTCAACAGTTTGGTCCCATAGGAATTCACACACATTTGAACATCTAAGGCGTTAGTCATTTACACGAGTCTGTTGCAAAAGTCCAGACAGTTGTTCCATTAGAACACTCATTTTTTAACGTCTCCAAGTTCCACTTTTTAGCAAGCGTGTATTTGTTTGTTAACTGTTAGACAGTAAACCACGGGGACGCCGTCACGTTCTCTCTGGCTGTGCGACAAGTAGCGTTTCGACTTTCATTTGGCAGCGTGTGATTGCCGTGGTTCTGGCGAGTCAGCAACGACAGCCCTGACCCACCATGATAGCAGCGTACTTAGGCGGTCCAAGTTGCGAGTGATGAGCCAAGGCCGTCTCCGACGAAGTGCCTTTAGAATCTGCCAACACGTACCTCTAATGCAGTGTACACTATGCACAATATAAAAAACTCCAACTTATCTTCTGTATCTCTGGTATCCGAAGTGTTATGTAAACAGCTTTGCATTCATCATTTTTTGCGAGGATGCCAATGTGAAATAACTCTCTTTCAAAACTAGGCAACTTCATGTTAAAATCAGTCAACTGTTTTTATGCTGAAATCAATCAATTTTTTATCGAAAATCTAGGCCATGGATATAAATGTTAACAAAATGTGTGGGTTCGTTACAACCCAGTCAGTTAGTGGGATAGTAACTTATGTTGTTGTATGAACGCATTTGAAACTATTACCGTCACTTTTGTTAATGAAATGGAGGTAATCTATATTTTCTCTTATAATATCGCACCTTATCAGATAAGCCATAAGATCCCCACGTCTTTACAGCCCTTATGGACGCGTTTTATCTGTCCACATATTGGTAATAATCTAAAAAACAACGACCATAATGCGGTAATTAGCACTAATGTTCCTTATTCACTCAACAACCATATTTTTCCATATTTCTCATATTTTTACCTTACCTTCCATATTTTTACACATTTTGCAGATTTGCCATTTTTTCTTAATCTATACGTGAACATACAGGATTACCTGTGCCCTTAATAATTGCCCTACCAGGTATCTTTAGCATACAACAGTGATTTGGATTTACCCAACAAGCGATAAAATCTACAGAGTGCCTGAAATATCAAT
The DNA here is from genome assembly GCF_023864345.2 of Schistocerca serialis cubense. Lineage (NCBI taxonomy): Eukaryota > Metazoa > Arthropoda > Insecta > Orthoptera > Acrididae > Schistocerca > Schistocerca serialis. Next base: position 837,403,632 of record NC_064640.1, read on the forward strand.
TATTCCTCTTTTTTTCAAATGTCCACGCAGAAAAAACACTTCTGTGAACACACAATGTAAACTGTCAAAGCCCCATTTTCGACAAGTGCATCTCTCTATTAGTAATTACAGTAAATGTTAATATTTTGTATTCCTCCCTCCCCATTCTGCTGTGTCTCCCATATCCGAAGGCTAATGCAGTCTAGTGTGTATACCAGTACACATGACAGTTGTACCCAGTATTTTACCAAACTTTAGCATCGTTTGCAATAACATTATCGTTCTCCCAGTAGTCTTATTTTTTCAGACAGAAGTCATGGTTAGATATTAGGTAGTTGCGCACCTCCAATTTGTTAAAATTTCTTACCAAAGTCTTGTTTTATATGCAAATCCATAAGCATTTAAGTCCTACAGCTCTACCACGAATTTCTATTACCCTTTCTGTATAATACTTTTTTCTAAGTGTATGTCTGATGCCATTTTTCTGCTACATCTAGTGCTGACATTAAAGTCCTACTGGCTACGCCGTAAATTACGATTACTACATCTGTATAACGATTTTTTTACTAAGTGTATATGTAAACAGTCCGCAGTTCATGGACTTGCAGTAGCGTTCTCGCTTCCTGCGCACGGGCTCACGGGTTGGATTCCCGGCGGAGTCAGGGATTTTCTCTGCCTCGAGATGACTGGGTGTTGTTGTGTTATCTTCATCATCATCATTCATCCCCATTGCGGTCGGAGGAAGGCAATGGCAAGCCACCTCCGCTAGGACTTTGCCTCGTACGGCTGTGCGGGTCTCCCGCATCGTCCCCTACGCTCCTCGGAGAATGGGACCTCATCATCTACATATATAAATAAGCGTAGGCAAGGCAGTACACTTGGCATGTTCAAGATGAGTTGTGTGGTAACAGAATCAGATGTTTTTCCATGCACCACACGCCGATACAGCATAAAGTCCCCAGTAGCGTAGTCGTGTGTATAGTAGAAGCTGCCTATGGAGTGCTGTTTCTACATCGTGAAGCAATTGTTAACGGGCAGCTGTACCTGTACACGCCATCCAAGCTCTGTTTGACTGAATGCCCAAGCGTATCAAGGCCGTTATTAGGGCCAGAGGTCGTCTACTGCAAAGCAGTCTGGGTAAGTATAAGTGGGTCATCTTGGTCTTGCAACTGTTGTGAAGAGGGTGAAGGGCTTTTGTTGTGGGAATTCAGGACCGGATGTCAGGCTAGTATATTGCACCCCTATGAGGAAGTGGCTCTCTTCCCGCGATGTTCACACCTCCATGACTGACAAACAACGCTGGAACTATCCCCGGCATAATTTCCCGACAACAGAATGAGACCCAAACGAACCGAAGTTACGTAGCGCATGCTAGAAGCACACTGTTTCTTGTTGAAGCAAAATGTGCAGTTGAGACAGTTATTTCTAAAATTAAGTGACGAGTAAAACATCTGCCGGAAGGTGCATGTGTCCCTGTCTTCCTGCTACATCCATGGCTGCAAACTAGGCATTAGTTTAACTCTGCATGACAAGGGCCGAATAGCGAGGGTAATGGTGTACGCTGGGTAAATTCTCTATACGCTACAGCTTGTATCTCACAACCAGGTGTGAGACCATTCGACTTTACTGGGACACAAATTGGTGTTGTTGATCGCTTATTTTCCTTCGCGCACCCCTCTTTTTACTCCATTTCTGTATTAATACGGCGACTGCTCTCCTCCTTCTGTAACGCATGCGCTGTCTTTTCACAGGAGACGTCGTTTCTGAGTAGCAAGTAGCGCCTGACTAACACGAAGCGCCTATCGCAACACTTTGTTTGTCACGCTGTAACGCTATACATAATGGATGAATCAGGAGCTGGTGCCGTAACTGCCTCAGATTTGTATTATACGGCTTTCACAGTTACCGCAGAAACTGTTGCTGATAACAGCACCGAGATAGGCTCATGTTGACGGGCGCTAATTAATGTCACTACCATTTACTTTGTAATGATAACAAAGTCTGCGCGTCACCTTTACGTGTTGTCAGAGGTCGTCACATATCTGCTGTAGGGTTAACGCTGAAAACTTAGCTTGCCCTGTCTCTTCTGAAAAATGTCGATTTGCACCGTGGTTCGGAATCCATATTAAACTGTAAGTTCTCCTGCAACTGGCTGGGTAAATCAGTTCAAAAGTCGGAGGAAGACAACGTCACACCACCTCCAACAGGACCATGCCTAGTAAAGCACTGTGTTGTCAAAACAATCTTCAGATTCGAGACTGCTTTTACTTACTGTGAGCCGCATGGAAAGGACACCTATATTGGGCTCTGATGACTGTAGAAATCTTCTAAAAATGGGAAACCCCGAGGAAACAAAACTGAAGTTCAGTAGCTATGTATCCTCTATCTTTGAGCGTAAGCAACTAACGAGGAGTACTTTGGTGGAGAGGAGTGACTGAATAAGACGTACAGTACTGGCAGTACATCGGAGAGACGAGATACGAAAATACAAAGTCCTCAGTTCTCCAACGCCTGAAGTGTGTTTAGGCGAGGAGGGTTTCTTTGCCTTTCTCGGAATAAATAATTATAACAGTTGTTGCCTGCACGGCGTTTGGCGATAGTTGTTAATTCCCCTGTGTGGAGTGGGTAACACGGCTATGCTCAGCGCTTTCGTGCCTAGAAGATTCCTATGTTACGAGTTGAAACAAGTGGAAGCTACACTATTGGCCATTAAAATTGCTACACCAAGAACAAATACAGATGATAAACGGATGTTCATTGGACAAGTATATTATACTAGAACTAACATGTGATTGCATTTTCACGCAATTTGGGTGCATAGTTCCTGAGAAATCAGTACCCAGAACAACCACCTCTGGCCGTAATAACGGCCTTTATACGCCTGGGCACTGAGTCAAACAGAGCTTGGATGGCGTGTACAGGTACAGCTGCCCGTGCAGCTTCAACACTATTCCACAGTTCATCAAGAGTAGTGACTGGCGTATTGTGACGAGCCAGCTGCTCGGCCACCATTGACCAGACGTTTTCAATTGCTGACAGATGTGAAGAATGTGCTGGCCAAGGCAGTAGTCGAACATTTTCTGCATCCAGGATGGCCCATACAGGATCTACGACATGCGCTCGTGCATTATCCTGCTGAAATGTAGGGTATCGCAGGGATCTAATGAAGGGTACAGCCACGGCTCATAACACATCCGAAATGTAACGTCCACGGTTCAAAGTGCCGTCAAAGCCAACAAGAGGTGACCGAGACGTGTAACCAATGGCACCCGATACCATCAAGCAGGGTGATACGCCAGTCAGGCGTTGACGAATACACGCTTCCAGTGTGCGTTCACCGCGATGTCGCCAAACACGGATGCGACCATCATGATGCTGTAAACAGAACCTGGATTCATCCGAAAAAATGACGTTTTGCCATTCGTGCACCCAGATTCGTCGTTGTGTACACCATCGCAGGCGCTCCTGTCTGTGATGCAGCGTCAAGGGTACACGCGGTCATGGTCTCCGAGCTGCTAGTCCATGCTGCTGCAAACGTCATCGAACTGTTCGTGCAGATGGTTGTTGTGTTGCAAACGTCCCCATCTGTTGACTCAGGGATCGAGACGTGGCTGCACGATCCGTTACAGCCATGCGGATAAGATGCCTGTCTTCTCGACTGCTAGTGATACGAGGCCGTTGGGATCCAGCATGGCGTTCCGTATTAACCTCCTGAACCCACCGATTCCATATTCTGCTAACAGTCATTGGATCTCGACCAACGCGAGCAGCAATGTCGCAATACGATCAACCGCAATCGCGATAGGCTACAATCCGACCTTTATCAAAGTCGGAAACGTGATGTTACGCATTTCTCCTCCTTACACGAAGCATCACAACAACGTTTCACCAGGCAACGCCAGTCAACTGCTGTTTACGTATGAGAAATCGGTTGGAAACTTTCCTCATGTCAGAACGTTGTCTGTGTCGCCACCGGCGCCAACCTTGTGTGAATGCTCTGAAAAGCTTATCATTTGCATATCACAGCATCTTCTTCCTGTCGGTTAAATTTCGCGTCTGTTGCACGTCATCTTCGTGGTGTGGCAATTTTAATGGCCAGTAGTATAGATATGGCCAGGACGTATTTGTAACAAGTTTTTGCAATTTTAAATAGTGGATTAAGAAAAAAATTATGCTTCGTGAAGTCATTAAACGTATGTTACGTTTGTTATCATTGCCCTATGAAAATATTTTTTTGATTAAAAACGAGTATTTTAAACTAGAAAAGAAAGGAAAAGACAGAGAAAAAGAGATATGAACTCCCAACATGGAACTAAGGGACTATAATCGCTTACTTAACAATCACAGTAGTTGATTGCAGGAGGCTCCAATAGCTGTAGGATTGTATCTTTAATAATGAAACTGAATGTTATTCATCACCAACTGCATGTCTGCTACCTGTTAGTATCACTGTTAATGAACGATGGCTTTTTCAGTGAAACTCATTGTAAATATTAACTGATATATCCTTTAGATTTCTGGGCATGGAACACAAGTCACATTAGAATATAATTTAAACATATTCGTAAAATATTTAATAAGCATAGTAGTCGCAGTACTAAAGTTGTTTCTTTAAACGCCTAAGAGCGTCAGTTCTTACTCAATTGTAAATTTTTGAGGCCACAGAGCCATCATTTGAACCGGATTAACATAAATTTATTCATGATTGAAAGTTTTAAGGCCATAGAGCCGAGAATACTGCTGCAGATGTTTTGTAAAATTGGTAGAGTATCATAAGTTAAAGACTCACAGTTTTTAACGCCATAGTACTTGTTCATTATTCAGGTTTTTAAGAATTTTGAGGCCTTCTAGCCGTATCTTTTCTTGTATACTTATTCAGACTCACAGTTTTTAACGCCATAGTACTTCTTCATTATTCAGGTTTTTCAAAATTTTGAGGCCTTCTAGCCGTATCTTTTCTTGTATACTTATTCAGACTCACAGTTTTTAACGCCATAGTACTTGTTCATTATTCAGGTTTTTAAAAATTTTGAGGCCTTCTAGCCGTATACTTATTCAAATGTAGACTTCATTGCCGGCCGCTGTGGCCGAGCGGTTCTAGGCGCTTCAGTCCGGAACCGCACCTCTGCTCCGGTTGCAGGTTCGAATCCTGCCTCGGGCATGGATATGTGTGATGTCCTTAGGTTAGTTAGGTTTAAGTTGTTCTAAGTCTAGGGGACTGATAACCTCAGATGTTGAGTCCCATAGTGCTCAGAGCCATTTGAACCATTTTTGTTAAATTCACTGTAGGTCCACAGCCGTGATTAGCACCACTGCTGCATAATTTGTGGTTGTGATAATCTTTTATTATGTACACACGGTTTTCCTGTGCACAAGTTTTATGTAAAATTTCTAACCCGCCAGGGTAGTCGAGAGCGCTAACACGCTGCTTCCTGGACTCGGGTGGCGCGCCGGCTGGTGTGCCGGCCAGCCTGGATGTGGTTTCTAGGTGGTTTTCCACATTCTAATAGGTGAATACTGGGCTGGTCCCCACGTCCCGCCTCAGTTACACGACTCGCAGACATTTGACACACATTCACACTATTTCACGATTTACACAAAACTCAGACAGCTGGGGTACACTAGTTCCGTTCCGGGGGGGTATGGGGTGGCGGCAGGAAGGGCATCCTGCCACCCCTTAAAATTAACCATACCAATGTTGTACTTAACCCTGCCGACCCTACGCACAAAGCGGGATAAAGGCGGTAGCAAAAGAAAGAAAGAAAGAAAAAGTTTTATGTAAGATTTCTGTACTGTCTGATGTTTAATGGTACAACTGTTCAAAGGCAGCTACGTCCATGAGAGAGGTGACAACATGAAGACTTGAGATGAGGGTGTGGCCAGCTACAGCTGACCGGACGAGAGTACCTGTCCATGACTGAGGACAAAGAGGGGTGTCACATTGCCAGTGCGCCACAAGCCCAGCTGCCAGCAGACAAAACGAGTTTTCTGCCATCGCGTGGCGAGCCCTTAGGTACAGGTGCAACCCCGACAACTGCTTTTCTGCTCCTAGTGAAGACTCACTCCAAGTGACCTCGAGCACAACAGATTACGTCACGTTGACCCACTTCTGCTAACGCCAGCTCCGGTGTCCTGCAGACTGTGAGGCAAAGCCGCAAAAGGTCATCGAACCCGTGTCAGCATATTAAGCTATCAGGCAGGCTTTCAGTTGACCTGATACATGTACGAACCTGTGTGGGAGTCTATCCAGAGTAAACTCTCTATGAGCGTTGAGGCAGCACAGGGTCATATGACGCAAGTAGATATCACACCGTTGTCAAAGAAAGTGAACACTCTATATGGACTTGCATCGCAATTTGTGCCCATCAGAGACATGTAGAACACTGCTGCTAGTGTTGACACATTCTGTATTGTGTGTTAACGGGAGAATGAACGTTCTTATATGACACTCGCCACACCAATCCCGAGTAGTGAAATGTGATATGGCCTAAGAGCTAGTAACTCTGAACTCTGTGTAGAAGCACGCAGCGAGTGAGGTGGAGATAGATGATTAGCGTAAAGAGCAGACGATTGACATAAACTCTATGCTAAACAGCATATTAGCTCCATTCCAGGTTTGTTATTTGCACAAGGAACAGACTTAGGACTGTGATTCTCATCGCGCACCCGCGAGAAGATTTGGTTGGAACTATGAACACTCGATAAATCGTTTAATCGTCTCTCATGGATCAAACGATGTGCAAAACACTCTCTGGGGCGAACAGTGTGGTACCAAATAACAGCGATGTGATTTTTGCTTTGTATTTTGTGTCTTTCTATCATACACACTTCAGGGATAATTCGTATCAAAGACTGGCTGTCCGGCTTTATAAACATTGTAAGAACCGGCTTCTGTGCCGACATAAACTGTTATTTGAATTTTACATCATTCCATGAGCGATGCAGTGTACTACTTGAAGCAAATATTCTATTATCATGTTTAATTCCGTACTGAAGTAATGTTTCGATCACACACCGTTAGCGATTTCACAAATTCTCGCTTTTAAACTCGTTATTTGTGAGTACTTGTAACCATTTACATCAATTTTTCTTGATACTGCTTTTCAATCTAATTTTAAGTGACTAGACGTCCCGTTTTGCACGAGGCAGTACCGTTTGTTCAACTTACGGTCCCGGTGTCCCGAAAGATTTCGTCGGGACGCCATTTGTCCCGTTTTGTTAGAAAGTAGCATTTTTTTTCATTCCCTGTGTTATGCTGTATAATATTTAAATCTGTATGTCCATAATTGCTAAGAACGAAAGTTATGTTATCTATAGACAAAACTCGTTACGAAAAACAAATGATCTAAGTGGCCTCCCGGTCCAACATTTTTTGTTTTTTTTTTTGTTTCCCGCGCTTCACTTCAACAAATCGATTCCATTCACTCAGTGACTCAGTGACAGTCGGAGTGTGATGTGCGTTGTTTCGGCAGTTCCGTGAAATTTCAAGATGTCAAAACGAAATTTTTATGGATCCTGCTTAACAATGTCCTAAAATAGAATGATGTTGAAATATGTAAGTCAATGATTAGAAATGCATCTGGTGACTCAACAGATATCGATGATAGTGGCATTTTCAGCGAATTTGTTTATGTTAAATAGATTGCTACTGCAGATAAAATTTCTCAGAGGAATATATCGAGGGAAAAGAAATTAATTTCAGACAGGCAGAAATGTTTCAGTATTTCTCCTCTCAAAAGTTATCATTCAGCAACTTTTCTGAGGTAGTGGAACATGGATTATCACTTCCAGGTATTAGTACACCTGTAGAGAAAGATTTTTCAAGCATGAACAAAATTTGGACGTCAGAAAAACGCAACTGAGAATTGAAACGCTGAAAGCATTGTCGCTTACTAAAATAAATTTCATATACAGTTGCCTTGAGTTTTTCAGTTACTTGAAGTAAATTACTTATAGAATGACAAACTTTCGAAGAAAATTAATTCTTCAGAAAAATACTTCAATGTGAGATATAAACATGATAGCTGTTTTGGTGCTTATAGTAATACTAATGTTACGCATAAAATTATTTTGTTTACTGGATTAACATTGCCATTGTCATAACGAATACGTTGAATACTCCGATAATTATATTTTGCTTAATAATAATAAATAAGGTTTTAGATTTTTTAAGTGAATTAACTTAAAGGTCTGACATCGGTTTGTTGTAGAATCATGGAACATATTTTGTGTTCAGACATAATGACCTTTCTAGACTCTGAGAAGCTCATCTCCAGAAACCAGCACAGTTTTAGGAAACAGCGGTCATGCGAGACACAGCTGGCCCTCTTTGTGCATGATATACAACAGGTTCTAGATACCGGCTCCCAGGTTGATGCCATATTTCTCGACTTTCGAAAGGCTTTCGACTCAGTTCCGCACTGTCGCTTGCTACAAAAAGTGTGCGCTTACGGTCTGTCCAATGACACATTCGGTTGGATAGAAAGTTTTCTAACATACAGGGAGCAGTATGTCGTCCTGAACGGGGTAACTTCAACAGAAACAAGAGTAACTTCCGGTGTGCCCCAGGGCAGCGTAATAGGTCCTCTGCTTTTTACGCTTGACATAAACGATCTGGTTGATGGTATTGACAGCGGCCTTAGACTGTTTGCCGACGATGCTGTACTCTACAGGAAATTAGTATCACACAAAAGTTGTGAACAAATCAATGAGGATTTGCAGAAAATAAATGCGTGGTATAATGACTAGCAGTTATCTCTCAGTATTAGTAAGTGTAACCTACTGCGTATAACAAGGCGAAAATCCCCATTCATGTGTGAGTACAAAATAAATGAGCAGTCTTTGGAAGCGGTAACATCAGTCAAGTATCTGGGTGTGACCATTCGAAATTATCTCAAATGGAATGATCACATTACACAAGTAACGGGTAAGGCGAACTCTTAGATTGCGGTTGATTGGTAGAATCCTGAAGCGATGCAGTCCTTCAACAAAGGAAACAGCTTACAGTACGTTAGTTCGTCCAGTCTTAGAGTATTGTTCATTTGTGTGGGACCCTTACCAGTTGGGTCTGATTCAAGAGATTGAGAAGGTCCAAAGAAGAGCGGCAAGATTCGTGACTGGTACATTTAGCCACCGCGAGAGCGTTACAAATCTCATAGAAAGTTTGAAGTGGGACACACTTGCAGATAGACGACGCGCTAAACAGAAGGGGCTGCTCACCAAATTCCGAAATCCAATCTTAACCGAGAATGTAGAGCATATATTATTACCACCAACTTTCAAATCGCGTAATGATCATCATTCAAAGATAGGGGAAATAAGGTCTTGTACTGAGGCGTTCAGGCAGTCGTTTTTCCCTAGCGCAATCCGTGAGTGGAACAGAGGGGGGTGGGGGAGATATGACTTTGGCGCGAATTGTGCCCTCCGCCACACACCGCTTGGTGGCTAGCGGAGTATGTATGTAGATGTAGATTTAGATGTTAAAGCTAATTAAAAAAAAGTCAGTAGAGGAGTTTCTTTTTTTGAACTTCAGAAAATATGGTCACATTATCTTATTGTAACTACTCATTTACCGATGTCTATGTCACATTATACACTCCGCTACACAAGTGTTCACTGATCAGTAGTTATCGAGAGAACTTCCAGGATATCAGTATCAATATCCATTAACGGGATTTTAGTTTTTTCTATGTCCGATTTTTTTTATATACGGACTTGTTCTTCTAAAAAACCATACAGTAGCATATGTGTCATAAGATTAATTTTTACGTTTATTTCATTCTTTTGAAAAAGTGTTTCTGTGGTCGTTTTGGGATTATCATTATCTGTGGTTTAATATGCATCTGTTTCATGTAATTTTGGTTTGATACACACTGAAGCGCCAAAGAAACTGGTTTAGGCATGCGTATTCAAATACAGAGATATGTAAACAAGCAGAGTACGGCTCTCCAGTTGCCTATATGAGACAACAAGCGTCTGGCGCAGTTCTTAGATCGATTACTGCTGCTACAATGACAGCTTATCAAGATTTAAGTGAGTCTGAATATGGTGTTATAGTCGGAGCACGAGCGATGGGACACAGCAACTCCGAGGTAGCAATGAGGTGGGGATTTTCCCGTACGACCATTTCACGAGTGTACTGTGAATATCAGGAATCCGACAGAACATCAAATCTCCGGCAACGCTGTGGCCGGAAAAAGATCCTGCAAGAACGGGACCAACGACGACTGAAGCGAATCCTTCAACGTGACAGAAATGCAACCCATTCAACAAATTTCTGCAAATTTCAATTCCGGGTCATCAACAAGTGTCAAAATGCGAACCATTCAACGAAACATCATCGATATGAGCTTTCGGAGCCGAAGACTCGCTCGTGTACCCTTGATGACTGCACGACACAAAGATTTACGCCTCGCCTGGGCCCGTCAACACCGGCATTGGACTGTGGATGACTGGAAACATGTTGCCCGGTCGGACGAGTCTCTTTTCAAATTGTACTGAGGGGCTGGACGTGAATGGGTATGGAGACAACCTCATGAACCCATGGGCCCTGCGTGTCAGCAGGGGACTGTTCAAGCTGGTGGAGGCTCTGTAATGGTGTGGGGCGAGTGCAGTTGGAGTGGTGTGGGACCCCTGATACGTCTAGATACGACCCTCAAGGGTGACACGTACGTAAGCATCCTGTTTGATCACCTGCATCCACTCATGCCCCTTGTGCATTCCGACGGACTTGGGAAATGCCAGAAGAACAATGCGACTCCCCACACGTCCAGAATTGCTGCGGAGTGGCTGCAAGAATACTCTTCTGAGTTTAAACACTTCCGTTGGCCACCAAACTCCCCAGACATGAACATTATTGAGCATATCTGGGATGCCTTACAATGTGCTGTTCAGAAGAGATCTCCACCCCCTCGTACTCTTACGGATTCATGGTCAGCCCTGAAGGATCCATAGTGTCAGTTCCCTCCAGCACTACTTCAGACGTTAGTCGAGCCCATGCCACGTCGTGTTGCGGCACTTCTGCGTGATCGTGGGGGCCCTACACGATATTAAGTAGGTGTACCAGTTTCTTTGACTCTTCAGCGTAGTTTCGTACATGTTTTTCTGTAAAATCAGTATTTTGTGCAACTTCATATATTACGCCGTAATTTATGGTTTAGACTGATTGATGGAGCTGAACTTGCAAAGTAATAGGTCTGAATGAGCTCATGTATTGTAAATTGAATTGAGTGTGTACGAACATCAATAGAAGGCAACCTCTGTGAAACTGTGTGCGAATCACTAATGGCACTGTTATCAAATAAGAAAATTGGAGAACAGTACAGTATTGTAACTGATGGTGTTCCCTTCTTGTTATATGTTCCCTGAAATGAAGATCCCAGTTCACCAGTGCGTGACTCTATGAGATAGTCTGGAGGTGAGTATGCTTCAGGAATGTTAGGATGTCTACCTTGGCACCAAGTTGAATTGTCAACCATGGCACGTCTCTCATCAAATCATGAGCGTGGAGTAAAGAAAATTGAAAATGTCTTTGATGAATTCATTTAAATAAGATGTTTCCTTTAAGCGACTGTATCCTTTTTTTAAATTAATTTGCATTAGCATTTGAGGTAATTTCGCACTCCGTTGGCCCCCAGAGTTTGGTACTGCGTGTCATAGGGGGACGCACTTAGCCATAAATGGAATCCCACTGTGGTACTCTCAGTTCAGACTTGAAATAGGGTGAACCTGTAGTGCCCTGTACTCACAAACAGCGTTATTTCTTTGTCAATGAAACATCTACGTGATCAGTAGTCAATGATAATGTCATATTAAACTTCTTATGTGTGATGAAACAAATGAATAAAATAACTGGTAACGAACAGTATAACAGGGAAACGGGTCGACAGTAGGTTAAAAATCTAGTTACTTATACAGCCTAAACCGACAGATGCAAATATCCTCCGGAGCGAATAGAAATTTTTGATTGCGATGATTTCAACGCAAAAAGAAAGCTTACGATATTACGCGTCAGTTTCAGTTTTCCCAACAGACGTCATTTATCAGATGGAGACCATCTCACCACGAACCACACCTGCGATTTTTCGTGCTGGTATGGTGAACGCGTGTCTGTTACATCATCATTGTCTAGACCTGTTCCAGCCAATGTAGTCTCAATCGTCTCATCTTTCCGTTTCCCTAGAGATTACCTAAGTTAATTAGCGATAATGGTAATCTGTCAGTTTTGATGCGAATTGCAAGTTCCAACAAATTTTTCCGTAGTTCGTTATTATCTTACTAACTGCAGTTATGTGGAGTTTGTAGTGTTGGCAGAAGAGCCAACACTGTTTTTCTAGAGGAGGCCGAAATGCACGCGTTTAATTACGCGCTGACTGGCGTGAGGTCTGAAACAGGAAACGTAATGAATGCTATAAAGAAAAGTACGTAGCTGCTGGAATACTTAACTTTAATCCACAATTGTAGAACATCGCTCTTCATGATACATGCTTCACATAATAAATATCAATTGAATACGGCGCCTTGCTAGGTCGTAGCAAATGTAGCTGAAGGCTATGCTAACTATCGTCTCGGCAAATGAGAGCGTATTTGTCAGTGAACCATTGCTATGAACGTCGGCTGTACAACTGGGGCGAGTGCCAGGACGTCTCTCTAGACCTGCCGTGTGGTGGCGCTCGGTCTGCAATTACTGACAGTGGCGACACGCGGGTCCGGCGTATAATAATGGACCGCGGCCGATTTAAAGGCTACCACCTAGCAAGCGTCCTGTCTGGCGGTGACACCACAGAGTTATCTTCTGATATCATTGTTTCCCTGTTAATCAAGTCTTGTTACAACTTTAACTAGTTTTAGGAATCTAATGGTACATGTTTATGTGCGGTGTTTCTTCTTCTCCGTTGTTGTCCAATCTCCTTTTCGTACCAGGTCGGGTTGACGGAGGAGATAGAAAAGATCCAAAGAAGAGCGGCGCGTTTCGTCACCGGGTTATTTGGTAACCGTGATAGCGTTACGGAGATGTTTAATAAACTCAAGTGGCAGACTCTGCAAGAGAGGCGCTCTGCATCGCGGTGTAGCTTGCTCGCCAGGTTTCGAGAGGGTGCGTTTCTGGATGAGGTATCGAATATATTGCTTCCCCCTACTTATACCTCCCGAGGAGATCACGAATGTAAAATTAGAGAGATTAGAGCGCGCACGGAGGCTTTCAGACAGTCGTTCTTCCCGCGAACCATACGCGACTGGAACAGGAAAGGGAGGTAATGACAGTGGCACGTAAAGTGCCCTCCGCCACACACCGTTGGGTGGCTTGCGGAGTATCAATGTAGATGTAGATGTAGATGTAGACAATGTCGGAATAGTTTTGCACAGTCTCATATTTGTTTCAGAGTATGACATTTTCTTTAATTACTAATGATTTCGCCACATACTGTATCTATCCTCCGATTTCTTTTTCTATGTCTCTGCTTTGGAAATACAAGATGTCACAACCCGAGAAGATTTATTCTGCTGCAGTAATCAACAATTCGTATGGAGTATCTTCAGTTTCATTTTGAACGACGAAATCGCCAGCGTTAATAAAACAACTGTCATTAATTGCCATACCCAAATGTGTGTGTCTTTCCCATTCTCTAAACAGTTAAACGATGTATATATTACAAAACATCGATGTCAAACTACAGCCTCATCGAGCTCCCATATGTATTTTGATGTATGTCGTGCCATCCTGCATTTCCATTCTAGTTCCATCACATAAAATTTTTAATAACTACGATAATATGATAAAGCAATTCCAATTTCATCCATTCCTTTTCACATATTCTAAAGGTATTTTCAAGTTCTACAAATGCAATGTGAGATTATAATTGATGTTATGTTTTCAATCAGCGCCCGCATCTCGTGGTCGTGCGGTAGCGTTCTCGCTTCCCACGCCCGGGTTCCCGGGTTCGATTCCCGGCGGGGTCAGGGATTTTCTCTGCCTCGTGATGGCTGGGTGTTGTGTGCTGTCCTTAGGTTAGTTAGGTTTAATTAGTTCTAAGTTCTAGGCGACTGATGACCTCAGCAGTTGAGTCGCATAGTGCTCAGACCCATTTTTTTTTTCAATCAGCTGCTGCAGAATAAACACAGTATGCACGAACGTTCAGACCGGATATAACACTGTCTTTCTGCCAAAACTTATTAATGTTTTCTGTCTGCAGTTGTAGAGAGTGCTACATCAGACGCGTTTCGCTTTTACTTGAAAAACATCACCAATGGTGATTAATTTGTACCCTAGGTAAGTGAGCGAGAGCTGCCTCCTTGCCCGATTTCGGTGTTCATATGAATGTGAAAGTGATAACTCCCAAGCAAATGATGAAAAAATAATAGTTTGTCACATAAGCTGCAACAAATGAACGCAACAGTTTCACAATCACACAGTTTCTCTGTGCTGTCAAAACATATGTTTTGAACGTTTTTGAAGACGCGTTCCGCTTTGTAAGTATTGACTCTTCAATTCCTTTGTTGTAACATAGTTTACACCCGTTTATTTGTTATTTCTGTGAGACGTGTATGTGGTATCTCACCTGCTCTCACTATTGATCACGTGCACTTGCGACGGTAACGTATTCTTATCACATGACTCAAATTTGGAAACTTGTGGTAAGGTCTTATGGGACCAAACTGCTGAGGGCATCGGTCCCTAAGTTTACACACTACTTAATCTAGCTTAAACTAACTTACGCCAAGGACGACACACACACCCAAGCCCCAGGGAGGACTCGAATCCCCGTCGGAGGAGAACCGCACGGACCGTGACAAGGTGCCTAAGACCACGCGGCGACCCAGCGCAGCCACATGACTCATACTCTATAACTAATGTGTAGTATGATAACTGGCAAGACTACACAAAGAGAACAAATATTTTAATGACCTGACGAACAGTTCATAATGTGAAAAAAATAGTACGAGGCGTGTTTTTTAAGTAAGTACCGTATTGAAATTAAAAAACACGTGCTAAGATATCTCAATAATTTTATTTTTACATGAAAGCCTGTACCTTAATCTACTTTTTTACATAATTTCCGTCAATACTGAGGCACTTGTCATAACGTTGTACCAGTTTTTGAATACCCTCCTCATAGAAGTCTGCCGCCTGACTTGTTAACCACTGCATCACCATTGTTTTGACTTCGTCATCGTCTTGAAGACGCTGACCGCCCAGGTGTTTCTTCACGATGAGAAAAAGGTGGCCAACGTCACACCAGAAACAAAGCAACAATCCATGGAATGGCGGCATTCAGATTCACCCAGAAAAGTGAAGTTTAAGAAAACAATTTCTGCCCGGAAAATCATGTGCACAGTTTTTTGGGACAGAAAAGGAGTATTGCTTGTGGAATTCCTGCCTCGTAATGAGACAATCAATGCAGCAGCTTACTGTAAGACATTGCACAATCTGCGCCGTTCAATTCAGAACGAAATACGTGGCAAGTTGAGCAAGAGCATCGTTTTGCTGCAAGACAATGCCCGTCCGCATGTGGCGAATCAGACCAAAGATCTCATCGCATCTTTTTGATGGGAAACTCTAGATGATCCTCCATACGGCCCCGATCTTGCGCCCAGTGACTACCGTCTGTTCCTGCACTTGAAGAAACACCTAGGCGGTCAGCGTCTTTAAGACGATGACGAAGTCAAAACAGTGGTGAGGCAGTGGTTAATAAGTCAGGCGGCAGACTTCTATGAGGAGGGTATTCAAAAACTGGTACAACGTTATAACAAGTGCCTCAATATTGACGGAAATTATGTAGACAAGTAGTTTAAGGTACAGGCTTTCATGTAAAAATAAAATTATTGAGATATCTTAGCTCGTCTTTTTTTTATTTCAAAACGGTACTTACTTAAAAAACACGCCTCGTATTAAGTGGCACCAAGGAGTTTTGAACGCGGCTCGGCCGCTTTGCAATCCAACCCCATAAGCACTTAACCACGACGCCAGGGCTGTTAAGCCTCCCACTATATTGCACGCGTTAAGCTTGAACAGTTCACTGTTTTTATTTTTATTGTTTTTACAATGCAGCACACCTTCTTCCTGTTTTCATGCTTGATCTGTGTTCAGTTTTTGACGGGCTATCTAATGCGCCATCTAACCACTAAATCTGAGGGGGGTTCGATGAGGTGCTTCTCTGTTAGAAGCTTCTATATTAGTTATAGTCTGTTTTGAAAATACCAGTCTCGGTCTTCCTGAGGCTATCTTTCCTTGTAATGTTCAAGAAAGGTAGTAGGAATAATTCACTAAATTACAGTCCCATATCGTTAACGTCGATATGCAGCAGGATTTTAGAACATATATTGTGTTCGAACATTATGAATTACCTCGAAGAAAACGGTCTATTGATACACAGTTAACATTTTAGAACATATATTGTGTTCGAACATTATGAATTACCTCGAAGAAAACGGTCTATTGACACACAGTTAACATGGGTTTAGAAAACATCGTTCCTGTGAAACACAACTATCTCTTTATTCACAAGAAGTGTTGAGTGCTATTGACAAGGGATTTCAGATCAATTCCGTATTTCTGGATTTCCGGAAGGCTTTTGACACTGTACCACACAAGCGGCTCGTAGTGAAATTGCGTGCTTATGGAATATCGTCTCAGTTATGTGCCTGGATTTGTGATTTCCTGTCATAGAGGTCACAGTTCGTAGTGATTGACGGAAAGTCATCGAGTAAAACATAAGTGATTTCAGGCGTTCCCCAAGGTAGTGTTATAGACTCGTCGCTTTTCCTTATCTATGTTAACCATTTTGGAGACAATCTGAGCAGCTGTCTACCGTTGTTTCCAGATGACGCTGTCGTTTATTGACTAATAAAATCAGGAGATCAGAACAAATTGCAAAACGATTTAGAAAAGATATCTGGATGGTGCGAAAAATGGCAGTTGACCCTAAATAACGAAAAGTATGAGGTCATCTACATGAGTGCTAAAAGGAATTCGTTAAACTTCGGTTACACGATAAATCAGTCTAATCTAATAGCCGTAAATTCAACTAAATACCTTGGTATTACAATTACGAACAACTTAAATTGGAAGGAACGCACATAAAATGTTGTGGGTAAGGCTAACCAATGACTGCGTTTTATTGGCAGGACACTTAGAAAATGTAACAGATCTACTAAGGATACTGCCTACACTACGCTTGTCCGTCCTCTTTTAGAATACTTCTGCGCGGTGTGGGATCCTTACCAGATAGGATTGACGGAGTATATCGAAAAAGTTCAAAGAGAAGCAGCACGTTTTGTATTATCGCGAAATATGGGAGAGAGTGTCACAGAAATGATACAGAATTTGGGCTGGACATCATTAAAAGAAAGGCGTTTTTCGTTGCGACGGACTCTTCTCACGAAATTCTAATCACCAACTTTGTCCTCCGAATGCGAAAATATTTTGTTGACACCGACCTACATAGGGAGGAACGATCACCAAGATAAAGTAAGGGAAATCAGAGCTCGTACGAGATTGGAATAATAGAGAATTGTGAAGGTGGTTCGGTGAACCCTCTGCCAGGCACTTAAATGTGATTTGCAAAGTATCCATGTAGATGTAGATGTAGATGAATGTTCTGTGTAGGACATTTACAAGGAAATGTTTCTGCCGTATTGTATGACCAATCCATTCGTGTCTTCTTCGTCCTATTGCTCTCTTAAATGACCTTTCTTTAGCAATTCTTTATTGAATTTCATTCTGGTAATTTTATCTGATCACTTTGCTGACTTTATCAGGCGTCCATAGCACCATAATTGTCCGTGTTTCACAGCCGCTAACCTGCAAATACGGCTTTTAACCACCTTTTCCTTCACTTCAGAATTTGTGTTGTTCGAACGAAATATTTTTCTTTTATTCGTGAACATAGTTTTTAATTCTCTAATTCTTCGTTTTTATTTCTTCTTTACTTCTTCCACCCTCAGTTATCTTACTTCCTAAATATTTGTATCATCTTGTTTGTTTTATTTAAATTTTGTTTTATTGTTATTTATTAATCTGTAAGAATCAAAATGAGGAAACGTTTTACGTACGCAATATTTACAGAAACACCACTCATTACGCTTTCCCAGTATAAGCGAAAAGCTTCCGATGTAATACTCTCTATAATGGGAGTAAACCTAAAAAAGAAAACACCACATAATAATTGATACAATACAGCTATTGCGGAAGGTGGCAATCCAAACATTCATATTATGAGTGTACTGCTGTCTGCAATATCTTTCATGAGAAAATCCTGATAATCTGTGCTATCACGTAACGTCTAGATTTTTCTAACAGTAGGTATATTTAGGCCTTGCCGGCCGCGGTGGTCGAGCGGTTCTAGGCGCTTCAGTCCGGAACCACGCGGCTTGTACCGTTGCAGGTTCGAATCCTGCCTCGCGGGCTGTTAGGTTTAAGTAGTTCTAAGTTTAGGGGACTGATGACCTCAGCTATTAAGTCCCATAGTGCTCAGAGCCATTTGAACCATTTATTTAGGCCTTGTAGTTGGCGTGACGGGAAGCTAGTGGCTGTGTGTGACGTATGAATTCGCGCGCCTGGGGGAAAGGCTAGTACGGCTTTCCTGATAACGCCAGTGTGTGCCGGTGTGTTGCAGAGATCGCCACGCCATGGCAGAGCTGGAACCTCTCGACGCGGGCGACGTCTGGGTATGGGACGCCGACGCCGACGCCGACGCCGATGATCGGGTCGTGGACTGCCTGCAGCCAGCACCGTACAGCGACGACCAAGCCCAGGATGAAACCGGTGAGTAGCGCACGACCCATTAGACCGCGAGCGAAAACACTGCAAGGACCTCGCCTGACTACTTTCCAACGGACAGCGGGTCAACACACGAAATGTGTGACATCAAACATGCCTCGAGCAGCCACAGCCTCAAAAATTAAAACTTTACATGCGTGCACAAGCTCAAGCATAGCTCTACGCTGGTGTGGCGAAAGCACTGCGTCGATTCCGCGAACTGAAAAATATTTTCTGTTATTCATCTCGGATTGTTTAAGCTCCGTGCCCGTGCCATGTATTAGATATGATTAACACAGTCGGCCTTCTATTAAAGCACGACTGTGTGTGTGTGTGTGTGTGTGTGTGTGTGTGTGTTGTGTGTGGATGGGTGGGTGTGTATGTTTCCCCAACCATGTTTCACCACAGTCCCGTCGCACTCAGTGATTGTTTATTTATATGAAAATTAAAATTCTGCTTACCTCTAATATGTTGGGGATACTAGTACGTAGTTGCTATTGTTTATATTTTGTTTATGTCTAACTGTGTCACACTTTTGGACTAGATTCAGTTTTTCTGTGACTGCCTGCTCTTTTCAGTGACAGAACTATAGTTAATGAAACATGTAATATGCAGCATACGGTAGCTATGTTCAGATATTACCTCTCTATGAAATTAGGCTTAAAATTGTTACATCAGAAAAACATACTGTGGACAGAAACATTAGCATTTCTCAACTTGGACACTTGCTGTTCTAGACGGATAGTTTAACGTAATGTGTTAGATGTTTGTTATACTGTGTAGTTCTAGAGGCGTTTATTTACGTCCTCATTCATTTTCTACAGGTAATCGTTCGGCAATGCTGTATCCAAGCTCAATAACGGAAGAAATATCCGTTAATAATTTTGTGAGCGGTCCATACACTTCTCGCACAGTGCAAAAAAGAAATTTATGTTTTCTTCAGATCATAAATCTGATTCTTTTGCTTTATTTGTGTTGCTTGTACATCTCGTTGATCACGATTCTGGATCAATTAGTGGCTTTTTTCATATCTGGGATGTCACACTCCCACGGAACGCGTCGCGCTGTTTACGCAAGCACAACATTAAGCGATAGCTTGGCCCGTTAAGCCAGAACGTGTTTTGTAAATGGTCCGCGTTAAAGCGTGCAGCCTACAGGAAACCGAGAACAGACTGGTCCATATGAAATGGGTACACCATTTGTAAAACTGATCAGACGTCAGATATCGGACCTCGGAGACTATTCGTAGACACACAAAAAGTGGATGTGATAGCGAGTGCTCGACTTCAGAACTCTCGCTGAGCGTGTGGCACTGATTTATCTAGTGAGGTCCTGTTCAGACTGTGCATAAACACTTGAGGCGCCAAAGCGGATAAGATATTAGCACTAGATGGCCTCGTTACCAGTTTGGGATGCTAACGCTTTTCAGTTCAGAACGAGAAGTGCCACAGCGAACACTGGTTTCCAGATACAGATCTCGCGCCGCAAGTGTTGTCGGCTTATCACAAACTGAGACACCTGTCTGCGTATTGACTAGGCACCGACATGCTGCCTCGAATCAGATATAAATAGGCTGATACAAGCTCGCGGTGCATCCCCTTAGAAGGGCACACTAGTAGTTTTGGAGGCTCTAGATCGCCCCAGGCGCTGTAATGTTATGTCGCATGTATACGGCGAAGGGATGTATGCAGTCAATGCAGCAAGATGAGTCGACGTGGGGACGTGACAGAATGGCACAAGGGAGCTATCTGCTCTTTACTACGGTGTGAATGATATTGATCGATTTATTGGTGTATTAAAGCGGACTGTCTAACAAAGTCGACCAATGTGGCCGAGCGGTTCTAGGCGCTTCAGTCCGGAACTGCGCTGCTGCTACGGTCGCAGGTTCGAATCCTGCCTCGGGCACGCATGTGTGTGATGTCCTTAGGTTAGTTAGGTTTAAATAGTTCTAAGTCTAGGGGACTGTGACCTCAGATGTTAAGTCCCATAGTGCTTAGAGCCATTTGAACTGTCTAACATGTCTGCAAGAAGTAGTGTATCAGCAGATAGCTTATAACATGTGCTAGGCACAGGTATCCTAATACTCAGGGAACGGAGACGGGCGAAACTCATTTTTAATGATAGTCGGTTTCAAACTCCACAGGTATTGCTTTTGTCAGCTATCGCAGGTCCATCACAACCAGCTTCTGTGTAAATATTGCGAAGGGAACTGCATGCAATGTGAAATTGATTTTGGGTAATTCGCAAGAGACGGCCGGTGTGGCCAAGAGGTTCTAGCCGCTACAGTCTGGAACGGCGCGATCTCTACGGTCGCAGGTTCGAATCCTGCCTCGCGCATGGATGTGTGTGATGTCCTTAGGTTACTTTCGTTTAAGTAGTTCTAAGTTCTAGGGGAGTGATGACCTCAGATGTTAAGTCCCATAGTACTCAGAGTCAATTCGCAAGAGGCCACTGTTTTTCCAAGATGATGAATACCTTGACTGGCCCTCTAAAGCACTCGACCTTAATCCAATAGGAAGTAGAAATTTGATGATGACTGGGCCCTATACCTTCGTGAAATTATTAAATGAAAACATTCCTCTTTAAGCTGTTAAAACATTATTTATTGCGATTGCAGTTTGGACACGTGATTATTTCTAAGCATTGTGGGATATTGTAGCCCATTCAATAAAATAAACTTGTGACATGCTGTGTAAGAGCTGCTTAATTTGGTAGTGCGATTTCATCTGCTGTAGCATCATCTATTTACACGAAATTTCAACTTAAATGTTTATATAATTTTTTCACCAGCTTTATAAGTGTATGCTATATGGAATAGCAGGTAAATTCACGCCACCACATGCAAAAATCTCTTACACTGCATGTCATAGCTTTATATTATTGACTAAATGTTCAAATGTGTGTAAATTTCTAAGGGACCAAACTGCTGAGGTCATCGGTCCATAGACTTACACAATACTTAACCTAACTTATACGAAGAACAACACATACACCCAAGCGCGAGGGAGGACTCGAACCTCCGGCGAGAGGGACTCTGCAATCCGTGACATGACGCCAAAAACAGCGCGGCCACTCCGCAGGTCTAATTGACTAGGTTACAATATCCCAGAGTGCTTGAAAATGAGCGCGTTTGGAAACCTCAGTCGCAATAAATAATGCTCTAATAGCCTATAGCGAAATGATTTCAATAGAAAATGTCGACGAATATTTCGAATGGGAGCTGAAACGTAGCAAGCAACAAACTCGCAATTTGGTAGCCGTACGATATGTACTCGTAATCATTAGCGTTGGAAATGGCACACCTGCAAAAGCTTATCGAGTGTCTTCCTCGCAGTACTGAGGTCATCATCGAGGTTGGAAGCTGTGTCGAGCATAACGAAAAGATGCACTGTTGAAAGTTCCAGAGAGTCTTTGCCGAGACAACATACACTACTGGCCATTAAAATTGCTACACCACGAAGATGACGTGCTACAGATGCGAAATTAAACCTACAGGAAGAAGATTCTGTGATATGCAAATGATTAGCTTTTCAGAGCATTCACACAAAGTTGGCGCCGGTGGTGACACCTACAACGTGCTGACATGAGGAAAGTTTCCAACCGACTTCTCATACACAAACAGCAGTTGACCGGCGTTGCCTGGTGAAACGTTGTTGTGAAGCCTCGTGTAAGGAGGAGAAATGCGTACCATCACGTTTCCGAATTTGATAAAGGTCGGATGTAGCCTATCGCGATTGCGGTTTATCGTTTCGCGACATTGCTACTCGCGTTGTTCGAGATCCAATGACTGTTAGCAGAATATGCAATCGGTGGGTTCAGAAGGGTAATACGGAACGCCGTGCTGGATCCCAACGGCCTCATATCACTAGCAGTCGAGATGACAGGCATCTTATCCGCATGGCTGTAACGGATCGTTCAGCCACGTCTCGGACCCTGAGGCAACAGATGGGGACGTTTGCAAGACAACAACCATCTGCACGAACAGTTCGACGGCGTTTGCAAAACGGTTCAAATGGCTCTGAGCACTATGGAACTTAACATCTGAGGTCATCAGTCCCCTAGAACTTAGAACTACTTAAACCTAACTATCCTAAGGACATCACACACATCCATGCCCGAGGCAGGATTCGAACCTGCGACCGTAGCAGTCCCACGGTTCCGGACTGCAGTGCCTAGAACCGCACGGCCACCACGGCCGGCCGCGTTTGCAGCACCATGGAGTATCAGCTCGGAGACCATGGCTGCAGTTACCCTTCACGCTGCATCACAGACAGGAGTGCTTGCGATGGTGTACTCAACGACGAACCTGGGTACACGAATGGCAAAACGTCATATTTTCAGATGAATCCAGGTTCTGTTTACAGCATCATGATGGTCGCATCCGTGTTTGGCGACATCGCAGTGAACGCACATTGGGAGCGTGTATTCGTCATCACCATACTGGCATATCACCCGGCGTGATGGTATGGGGTGCCATTGGTTACACGTCTCGGTCACCTCTTGTTCGCGTTGACGGCACTTTGAACAGTGGACGTTACATTTCAGGTGTGTTACGACATGTGGCTCTACCCTTCATTCGATCCCTGCAAAACCCTACATTTCAGCAGGATAATGCACGACCGCATGTTGCAGGTCCTGTATGGCCCTTTCTGGATGCAGAAAATGTCGACTGCTGCTCTGGCCAGCACATTCTTCACATCTCTCACCAATTGAAAACGTCTGGTCTATGGTGGCCGAGCAACTGGCTCGTCACAATACGCCAGTCACTACTCTTGATGAACTGTGGAATCGTGCGTGTTGAAGCTGTATGGGCAGCTGTACCTGTACACGCTAGGCAAGCTCTGTTTAACTCAATACCCAGGCGTATGAAGGCCGTTATTACGGCCACAGGTGGTTGTTCTGGGTACTGAGTTCTCAGGATCTATGCACCCAAATTGCGTGAAAATGTAATCACATGTCAGTTCTGGTATAATATATTTGTCGAAGGCTACCCATTTATCATCTGCATTTGTTCTTGGTGTAGCAATTTCAATGGCCATTAGTGTATTTGACCCATTTGTATCACTAAATCATCGTAGAAATCACATCTTATGCAGAGTATTAACGAAGATCGTTCTTCCTTTGCGCTATTCACGAATTACAACAGGAAACGGAGAAAATCTTGTAGTACGAGAAACAGGTTCTTTACATGTTTCACCATATCCTGGGCTGACTAATTTTTTTGCCCGATGTGCTAACATTTCGAACAAACATAACTGGTAAGTAATTAGGGTTGTAAACAGAATACGAACCGAAGATCAGCGCAAAAATGCAAAACCGCAATAAAAATCCTACGAGCAGTTTGGGGTATTACTTGGGGATATGTGACACATACGTATCTACCGAGCACAGTTTCGTTTCCACATGGCCAAGGAATGCCACTGCTACAGGTTTGCAGGCTGGTCCACTATGAAAATGGGGTGTAATACAGCATAAAATGCTATAGATGTGAATCGGCGCTATAGAGTCGACCCCGACAAATGCAGTGTTATGGGATACATTAGAAAATGACTGGGCACTAGAAATGGGGCGATTCGTGAATGAGTCGTTTGTTTGAACGACTCTAAATAAAGAATCGTAAGAACCGAATCGTGATACGGACGAATCGTCGTTCAAAAGAATCGTAAGAACGATTGTGTGTTTCCGAGTCGTGACGATTCCAAGTTCCAACGATTCATCGATTCTTAGTACGTTATTCTTCGAAAGCAACTTTCGAATCATGCCGAGTCGTGCCGAATGATTACGACCGCCAGATGGCAGTCAAGTGGAGGATGCGTGTGAACAAAGGAAGCTCGGAACGAACCAACGAAGTTCGTGGGCCGTAATATTACTCGTGAAAACCAAGCTGACACTTGACGGACGGGAACGAGCGTAAAGTCATTTCCCATTTAGTATCGCTACCATCAGCCATCGCGCCGACGCCAGCTTAGTTTGCACGAGTAATACACGAACTAGTGATGACAGAAACGATATACACACGACTAAAATCAAAAAATCCTAGTATGATGAATAAATACGTAACTCTTGTTTGTTGCGGATGCAATGCAAAACACACACACCTTCTTTACACACGAGCAATAGCACTTGGATTATGTATTATATTTCGCGTATCTCGAAAACGGCCCTAACGATTTGGATGAAATTTTGTATTTAGACTGGTTTTTGCTTTTTGAGTTCACCTACATAGTTCCATTCTTTCGTAAAAAGTCAAATTTACTATCCTACGTAGTTCCATTCGTAAACCACGCCTGCCTCACTGCTAGATTTTGTTACTATAAAACAGACGTCTGTAGTTAGATACGTTTAAGCCACACAACCAAACTGGCATACCACGTAATTTTGCACCACCTTTCGCACAAATCGGCTCCTCTTTCCTGGCATACTGAAATAAAACAATAGATGCAATCAAATAAAACGTGACCATTCATCAATTAAGGCATTACACGTATAAATCGAGAATCACACTTGTAACTTCATATGCATGTTTACTCATAAATAAACTATTTCTGGCATATCTTATCATGACACAGTTCGATTCTTACCCCATTGACAATTTCAGACATGTCCTGCCATCTGTGAGTAAGATGTAGAACTTTTTGCATTGCGTAAGAATCGTGCCATCGCAGAATAGAATGAATCGTGAAAGAATCGTGAACGAATCGTAGGAATCGATTCGCAATGTGAGATGGAATCGTAGGAATCGAATCGGGAAAAAGAATCGTGTTCTCTAACTCTACTGGGCACATCAGCTGCCCGCGGTCACTATTAGCACGTGTGTCACTTGCGGGCACGATGCGCACGCAGCTCGCATTATGTTACCCGCCTGCAGGACTGAAGACTGCCGACAACACACGATCGCGAGTTCACGTTCAAGTTCGTAGTTCGTTAGAAGCATTCTGTGTATTGTCGTAATTATTATAGTACGACATCGCAATGAATACGTATAACGCAACATTACATGTGTATAGTATCTAATGAAGTGTAGCCTTAAAGACCAGTATTGTATTGTACGAAAGTGCCATCGAATGAAAAAATAACAGCAGTTAGCTTACAACAACTCTGTAGTGAAGAAAGGCAAATACATTTACGTTAGCGTGCATACTTTTATGCGTCATCTCTCCACATAAGGCTTTACAAGTCAATTATTAGGTTCGAAAACTGTCGTGGTGTATTCCTATGTTTGCCAGTGTGTGAAATTTTGTGGTATTTCCGACTTCCCACTCAGTACGAATGTACCGTATTCCGCTTGGTTAGAAAAAACTATAGGCAGGTGCACAAGTTCAGATGACATCAGCACATGATAAGAAAAACTTTTATAGATCCGTCATATACATGGGGAATACAGGACTACGGCTGCTCAAAGTTGTAGAAAAAGGATGCCAGCAGCCGTAATTCTACAGATTTTTTTTAAATTTTCATTTAAGCAATCAGTTTCGTCGTTTCATTAGAAATCAATAAACATAAAACATAATGTAAGTCCAGTATACAATTGTAGATAATATTATAACTAAAAAGCTAAGTCAGAATTAAATGTGTGAATGACCTTTAATAAGGTAAACGTAAAATCAGATTCTGATTGGCTTTAATAAAACAATAAGGCAATTATCACAAAAATGAGGGATGTAATTTACAAAATCAATCGTATGAAATGATAACAAGTATTACCTTCTAGTAGAGAGGTGAATATATTAGTACACACAGTCCCAATATAATGATTCATTACGAAATTAAGCATGGAATGTAACAAAGACGTAGAGACATATAAAAATGCAGATTTTTAATTATAAAGTACAGAATCTGATGATAACTTTCAAGTTAAAAAGAAATCTGTACTGATGAAAACACGCCAAAGTTCTGAAAGGAAATAATACTGTCTACTTTAATGCAATGTACAAAGTGCTTCAACTTGAATTATAATGTGGTACGGGCTATGTGACTATCATAAAATAGACAACAATTCATGAAAATATCTCTATAACAGAATAATGTGTCCCACCTGACAAAGAACCCAGCAGTCATCAATTACTGTGAGAGGGAGAGTGTACTATGACGACGTGATCAGTAAAGCATTAGAAGTCTAAAAGGTTTAAATATGTCACTACTAAGTGAATAATTATGTGTTAAGTGTGACCCTAATAATGCGTAACCAAATATATTACAGTAATAGCACGTATTAGGGGTCAAGAAACGCTACTTCAAACGTTTTACCGATGCAGAAAGAGCATAAATTAAAAATGTGTATAGACCACACCCAGGCAGAAACGTAAGTACTCTCACTTTTCCACAATTTCACATATTTGTCACATTTTTAATAGTTCCCAAATTTTACGTTTTTTCCAAATTTTTTCATATTTTTCTCAAATTTTATGTACTTTTCACAATTTCGCAATATTAGGCATTTTATCAGATTACGTGAGTTCCGGCTGACTACTCTCGTCATAACGTCAACATCGCGGCACGTCGCGTCAGTGTCTTGTCATGTCACGTCACATCATGACGCGGTGACGCCATGACACGTCACATCGCATTATGTCAACGTCATGGTGCTCTCAGCCAATACACTGGACTCGCATTCGGGAGGACGACGGTTCAATCCCGCGTCCGGCCATCCTGAGTTAGGTTTTCCGTGATTTCCCTAAATCGCTCCAGGCAAATGCCGGGATGGTTCCTTTGAAAGGGCACGGCCGACTTCCTTCCCCATCCTTCCCTAATCCGATGAGACCGATGACGTCGCTGTCTGGTCTCCTTCCCCAAACAACCCAACCAACCGACCAACCCTCTCAGCCAATTACAATGAATTCCACCATTAGATCGTCTACAAAACAGCTGGCAATGTTGTTGTTTTCGTAATCGACTTCCACGTTAAAATAATTAAAACTATAGGCATACAGTACATAATTACATAGTTTTGCAACCCATTATAGGTCGCGATTGTCTGTTTTAAAGTAGAGTATCGAGGTATGGTATTGCATCCTGCCATTACCGAATATTCCGATAAAATTAGTCCTCCACAACATGTTCACATCCAGCTAAAAATATAACACTTGTGTATTTTAATTTTAGGGGTCATAACCTGAAAAGACGTCATGATCACGTGATCAACAACATATAAGCTCGTGTTACTCCCCAGTAGACAAACTGCAGAATGGAATTATGACTGCATATACGAAAACTTCAAAAGATAGTGGTCTAAGTCTGCTCAATACATTACCTCCTTTTCGTATCAGGTTGGTCAAATTTACTGACATTAGAATTTTCCGTACTCTTAACACTTGCGAAAACCCTCTGGGAAGATACTACGTTCCATACTTAGAAATATGATTTGCTTATGACTAATAGATAGTCATCCAGATGTACAACACGGAATACCACGAATACAGTAGATCTGTCAGCATCATTGTTTGGTAGTTCATGTAATCGATATCTAGGTTAAACAATTAGAACTGTAGAGACACAGCGCATAGTTGTATAACCAATTATCGGTCTTTATTACCTGTAATGTATGTACATCCACACAAATCAACAGTATTTAATTCTCCAGAATATGCTGGTTTAGATCGCACATCTGTCTGTCTTAGTATTCGTAAATGTGTAGGACAAACACTGGAATGTGTCTTAGCCTAGCAATATGATCAGAATGACCACTAACAGCAGATCTTTTTTACTGATGAAAATTACTCACACTTTGGGTAAAGGTCATAATGACAACACGGACAGTCACGTGATCTTCTGGTCACTCCTTCTAAATGTGATTCAACTTATAATCCATCTACACTATTTCTTGCGTTCTGCGACGGCGATAACCTAGGGCCATGGGGTGGGGTGTGGATCCAGAAATAACAGACAAGATGGCTGTGTTTTGTTTGTATGCATGGTGCTACTCTGAATACCAAAAACCGCATAATCAATAGTGTCTAACCAGCCCTGATGTCTATAGAACTGCGAGATAGGCCTGACAACCGTAGGGCAGAACGTATTAGTCAAACATGGCAGGAAGGGTTCTCATAATGTATGGATGACTTTGATATCGTTTTAAGTAGAACAAACACATATTTTTACAAAATAATACGCACAATGTAGACTTAGGTCCTCAATCCAGTGCTTATGCTCTCTTTGTAATAATAAACGTCGCAGATTGTATACGAACACAACAACACGCGTTTCAGTAGTCGATTCCATGTTAAATGATTACAATTACAGGTAAACTAAACTGATAAACTTTTGCGTTAGACCCCGTAATGCACTTCACCTAGATATTCCAGAATAAACTAAACTCCGTCCGTACAGCCCTTGGAAGGCCCACGGTACCGACCGACCGCCGTTTCATTCTCAGCCCACAGGTGTCACTGGATGCGGATATGGAAGGGCATGTGGTCAGCACACCGCTCTCCGGCCGTATGTCAGTTTACGAGACCGGAGCCGCTACTTCTCAATACAGTGGCTGCTCAGTTTGCCTCACAAGGGCTGAGTGCACCCCGCTTGCCAACAGTGCTCGGCAGAGCGGATGGTCACCCATCCAAGTACTAGCCCAGCCCGACACCGCTTAACTTCGGTGATCTGACGGGAACCAGTGTTACCACTGCGGCGAGGCCGTTCGCTATTCCACAGTAAATTTGTTACATTTTATCTCCACTATAGCATTCCTACGTAATATGTCTACTGTTGTAGCGATGATTTCCTAGGTTGAAGGTAGGTTGCAATACATTAACATGAGAAACTGAACTCTTATTTTCAAGATGGCTTCAGCATCCAATCTCTGCCCTTGCTGCATGGTATTTATGCAAAGAGCTCGTGTCTGAAAAATCAAAGATCTTAGTTCACAGTCGGTGTTAATTTGTTTCTTCACGCTTGAACAAACATGCTTCCATAATTATTACATACACTTTATCAAAGACACAGTTTAGAAAATTTATCTTCTCCATACATTTCAAAGACCTTCATCCAGAAGTGTCTGATAGCAAGCTGAGAGTAGCCTGCACCAATCTTAACGACGTTCAGTACCACACGTCTGACTCTGCTAATCCAACTCTGCCACTCTGGGTGCCAAAAATTTGTGCATACAGGGAGAATCACTTAAAACTTGCACCGCAAATATTGCGGAAATGGAAATGCTATTTATGTGCTATTTTCACAGGCCGGTACTGATTGCCAGGCGCTCATATTGTTAGCCAATGTACAGATTTTAATAATGGTTATAAAGTATATTTTTTGTGCAAGCGTACACTTCTTAAGTGCAACAATACCGATTAACATTAACAGAATAAAAGTAAGGTAAATTGGAATGTCAGTAGTGTTTGTTGCAGGATTCTAGTGCAAGTCGTTTACGAGAAATCGTACACTACTGGCCATTAAAATTGCTACACCAAGAAGAAATGCAGATCATAAACCGGTATTCATTGGACAAATATATTACACTAGAACTGACATGTGATTACTGTGGTGTCACCGCCAGACACCACACTTGCTAGGTGGTAGCTTAAATCGGCCGCGGTCCATTTAGTACATGTCGGACCCGCGTGTCGCCACTGTGTGATCGCAGACCGAGCGCCACCACAAGGCAGGTCTCGAGATACGATATAGCACTCGCGCCAGTTGTACGACGACTTTGCTAGCGACTACACTGACGAAGCCTTTCTCTCATTTGCCGAGAGGCAGTTAGAATAGCCTTCAGCTGAGTCAATGGCTACGACCTAGCAAGGCGCCATTAGCCTTACATAGTTTGATAGTTATCGTATGAAATGTCTCATCAAGAACGATGTATACAACAAGGATTAAAAGTTAAGTATAATAGCAGCTACGTACTTTTCTTGCTACCATTTATTACGTATCCTGTTTCAGACCTTTCTCTAGCCTAAGTGAGATTACGCGTGCCTTTCGGCTACTTCAGTGTGGCGTAGCTGTCTTGTTACGCCACAACAATTACATTTTCACGCAATTTGAGTACATAGAACCCGAGAAATCAGTACCGAGAACAACCACCTCTGGCCGTAATAACGGCCTTGATACGCCTGGGCAATGAGTCAAACAGAGCTTGGATGGCGTGTACAGGTACAGCTGCCCAGGCAGCTTCAACACGATACCACAGTTCATCAAGAGTAGTGGCTGGCGTATTGTGACGAGCCAGTTGCTCGGTCACCATTGACCACACGTTTTCAGTTGGTGAGGGGTCTGGAGAATGTGCTGGCCAGGGTAGTAGTCGAACATTTTCTGTATCCATAAAGGCCCGTAAAGGACCTGCAACATGCGGCCGTGCATTATCCTGCTGAAATGTAGGGTTTCCACCTGACAAAGCCAATGGGGATTGTCAGCAGTGCATGTTTCGGCGGTTTACTTGGCCATGATTGGGAAATGTGGTTTCATCACTAAACAAGCTACATCTAGAGTGTCCTGTCTTAATGGCCAAATACAGAAAACACGATAATCGTTTGCATGCGGCTCTTGAGGGAGAGAGATTGGTAGGGATGGAACATATGTTGATGGAGGAAACGTAGACACTTGCGTGGCTCATGCCATTTCCTAGTGTGACTGTGCGGGCGCTAACGTGCCGATCAACTGTAACTGCAGCGAGAACATTTAACGTCATTCGTTTCCTTCTGTTATGTTGTCTAGGTGTCGCGCCACCACTTTCACGTAAATGGTTGAAGACGTTGATAAATAATTGCAGGAATGGTTGACGTTTATTGGGATGTGTTGCTGCATACACTGTACAAGAACGAACTGCATTCTTCCTACACTCTCCATACACTATGAACATTTCGGCTTTTTCTGCAGTGGTAAATCCCTCCGTCCATTCGCTACCTACTACCTGGACTTACACACATTGACTAGCAAGTTGCAGTGCAACATCATACCTACCAACTACGCAGATTGACTGGCACCAAGTGTCGGTGTGGAAACTTTTCAAAATACGATATCTCATAAACGACTCTCAGTTGAATCCTGCAAGAAACAAGAGTGACATTTTGATTTACCCTACTTTTGGTTTGTTAATGTCAATATCATCGTTCCATTTAAAAAATTGCGTGTTTGCACGAAATATGCACTTTTTAAAGTGTTTTTATAAGCTGTTTATTGGATTACAATACGATCCCCTCACTACCAATCTATTTAGTGAAAACCGCACATCAATAACACTTTCCATTTCCGCAATATTTGCGATGCAAGTTTTAGGTGATTCACCCTGTATATTATGAATATAGTTCCAGAACCTTGAAGAACAGTTAATAAACCAAATTAACCTTAAGACACCTTTTGTTACTCAAATCGCTTATCAATTTTAATTTATATATTTCTTTCTGAAAATAAATATTTAAGTGAAGATTTATACACGTAATGGTTAATAAGAATGGTTACAAATTTTGAAAATATGATAAACATAAACTTTCTCTTATTTTATAAAATCGATTTCATTATTGATAGTAAAATTAATAAATTCATAAATGGAAACACATTTTGTTTGCATGTAAGACTGAATTATAAAAACTATGGTATGTAATGTAGACTTTGAGCTCAAAATATGTTCTAAGCTCCTACGACAAATGGATGTCAAGGATACTGCATGACAGTTTTTGTTGATAAGTTCTACCAACCTTCTTGTGAACGCTTGTGACTAGTGCTTACTTCTAACTACTGGGTACGATATTTTGTTCGAGGGATCTACGATAGATTACAGTATGAGATCTCTATCATAACCTGGAACTTTGTTCAGTTTTAACGATTTCAGCTGTTTCTTAACACCACTGACACTAATATTTATTTCACTCATTTTTTCAGTGGTGCGAGAATTAAACTGGGGCCGTTCTCCTGGGTTTTACTTTGTAAAGGAACATTTGAAAACGGAGTTAAATTATTCTAGATTTTGCTTTATTACACTCAGTTTCATTTCCTGTCTCATCCACGAGTAACTGGATACTAACGTATCGTCTTTACATGCGATAAGAATTTATTTGGGTTTTGCGATAGATAGTTCGACTGAAGTCTGCTACGGTAGTCACTGAAGGCTTCACGCATTGATCTTCTCACAGCCAAATGTGTTTCATTAAGCATTTCTCTATGATCTGTTCTATAGCTAGTATGTGGTAGCCTCTGTTTCTTCAGAAGTTTCGTTACAGTGACTGTATACCATGGGGGTTTCTCCCGCCGTGACCTGTTCTACTGGATGTATTTCTATCCAGTGCATGGTCAAGTATTCTTTCAAACTGGAGCCGTAGCTGTCGTAGCTCCTCTACATACTACTGTCCTGCGCTAAAACCTTTAAGTTCTTCATTGAGATGTGACGCTACTGCTCTTTTATTTAGTTTACTGAACATTCGTACCTTGCTACTTGTTTAAGTTACCCTTTGTAGGTTGGTAATGATTGTTGCCACAACCGTGTCATGATCCCTGACTGATACCAGAGGTCAGGTCTATTTGTTGCCATTAGATGTAAAATACATCGAGGGAAGAAAATCGCAACACCAAACAATAATTAATGTGGAGTGATGAAAAATTTCAGAAATACATTAGTCTACGTAACATATTTAAGGGATTAACACTGCAAGATCACAGGTTAACGTAAGCATGAGCTAATCCATTGCAAATATCAAATGATAGTACAGTAATAACCGGAGTAGCTACCAGAATATTGAATGATGAGGTCCCATACTCCTTGACAGAACGTAGGGGAACGATGCGAGAGACCCGCACCGCCTTACTAGGAAAGGTCCTAGTGGAGGTGGTTTACCATTGCCTTCCTCCGACCGTAATGGGGATGAATTTACATCTACATCTACATAATTACTCTGCAATTCACATTTAAGTGCTTGGCAGAGGGTTCATCGAACAACAATCATACTACCTCTCTACCATTCCACTCCCGAGCAGCGCTCGGGAATGATGAGGATGAAGACGACACAACAACACCCAGTCATCTCGAGGCATGTGAAAATCCCTGACCCCGCCGGGAATCGATTCCGGGACCCCATGCTCGGGAAGCGAGAACGCTACCGCGAGACCACGAGCTGCGGACTGAATGTTGAATGCAAGCATATAAACGTGCATGTACTGTGTTGGACGGATGCCGGATGTCAGTTTGAGAGAACTTGGGTCGGTCAGTATAGAAACGGATAATGCTGTTTGTAGATGACACTGGGGAGTTGTCGTCCGATGACGTCCCATATGTACTCGATTGGAGGCATGTCTGGTGATCGCGCAGGCCAAGGTAACATGTTGACATTCTTTAGAGCATGTTGGCTTACAACAGTGGTATGTGGGCGTGCGTTATCCTGTTGGAAAACACTCCCTTGAAAGGCAGCACAACAGGTCGAATCACCAGACTGACGTAAGAATTTGCCCCCCGGGTGCGTGATATAACAAAGAGAGTGCTCCTGCTGTCATACAAAATCGTACCCTAGACCATAACACCAGTTGTATGTCCAGTGTGTTTAGCACACAGGCAGATTGGTTGCAGGACTTCAACTGTCCTCCTAACCAACAAACGACCATCGCTGGCACCTAGGCAGAACCGGGTTTCAACAGAAATCACAACAGACCACCACCCTGCAAGTAGTGGTGGTTTGAGCTCAGTGGAATACAAGCTACAGGGCGTCTGTCTCGGAGCTGTTCTTGAAGTAACCGATTTTTAAGAGTTCGTTGTGTCAATTTGGTACCAACTGCTGCTCAAATTGCTACTGCATATGCAGTACGTTGCGCCAGAGCTAAATGACGAGGACGATGGTGTTCCCTCTCGGTAGTCCCACGTGGCCATCCGGAGTCTGGCCTTCTTGTGTCCGTACATTCTCGTGGCCACCGCTGCCAGCAATCATCTACAGTGGTCACATTCCTGCCAAGTCTTTCTGCAAAAATCGCAGGGCGAACATCCAGTTTTTCGTAGCCCTATTACACGTCCTCGTTGAAATTAAATGGCTCTGAGCACCATGGGACTTAACTTCTGAGATCATCAGTCCCCTAGAACTTAGAACTACTTAAAGCTAACTAACCTAAGAACATCACACACATCCATGCCCGAGGCAGTATTCGAACCTGCGACCGTAGCGGTCGCGCGGTTCCAGACTGTAGCGCCTAGAACCGCTCGGCCACCTCGGCCGGCACAAAGAAAACTGTCGTAAAAGTTATGGCAGTAATTTCGCAACCCTTTTCGAGGTTGTAGTCGCTAACAAATTCAAAAACAGCCTTAATTCACGATAAATATAGGTAATATACACTCCTCTTAGAAGGGAAAACTAGATGCAACACGATTTGTTACTTACAATATCTGCTACAGCAACTGAATCAATAACGATCAAATAGCTTTTGCAGGTGGCAATAATAACTTCCAAATATTCTGAAAAATGTACGTTTATTCGCCTCGGTATACACAGATATTCGAGGTGAACTATTGTTTCGCATTAACTGTAAATCAGAAATGCTGATCCGTTAGGAAATACGTTATTCAGAAGAATTACGAACATTTTCAGAAATACTCTTCTGTCAGAGTCCGAAAATTCTCAAAATAAATGTTTCTCACGAAATGATAGGTGTGCAATGAAATTAGGGAGCGATTGTTTTTTAGCGAGGATATTGCTTGCTGTTGTCAAAATTTTCTAAAAGAACACAGTTTAAGTTTAGGCCTACGACTGACGATAACAATATGAATTTATCGCGGCACTCGCAAATGTTCGTAATTTCATAAAATATGTTATATAAGTAGATATATGAGATGCAAGAAGATTACAGATGTATGTAGATTACATGTATGAGAAATAATGATCCTCAGAAGTAGGATAGGAGTGTGAAGGAGAGATAGGATGAGGAATGAAAAGGAAAGGGAAATAGTGAAGGGGAACCCTTGCAGAACAGGGTGGAAACATAAAGGCTAAGATGGTATGGGCAGGTAAAGAGAATGGAAAACAAGTGGATTCCCAAGAAGAACACAAAATAGGGATGCGGAGGAGACGGCCAAGAGGGACAGATGGCTAAAAGACGTGGAGGAGAGTGTTGAAAGAAGAGGCGAGTACTGGATCAGCGTGAACACTGAAAGATGATGGAAGAAGACGTGAGGCTTGT
Organism: Schistocerca serialis cubense; assembly: GCF_023864345.2. Lineage (NCBI taxonomy): Eukaryota > Metazoa > Arthropoda > Insecta > Orthoptera > Acrididae > Schistocerca > Schistocerca serialis. The sequence goes on from NC_064640.1 coordinate 837,439,447, forward strand.
CTTCCAAACAGACCCAACCTGGGGCTGGAAACTGTTCAAGATGATGATGATGATGATAATGATGATGATGATGATGATAATAATGATCATGATCATGATACACACGAGAGCCGACACAGTGAACGAAATATTACGCACAAGTGGCACGAACAGTAACATAACTGAATCTAGACATTCGAGTCTCGCAAACAGATCTGGCACACGCTATCTCACGGAAAAGAAATTTCGGAAGTTCGCTTTTATATGTAAATAAACTTGCGAACTGCACGGATCTTTTAGTTAAGTGATTTTGTGACAACTTGTACACTGGCGTGCCGAAGAGGGACGTTGCAGCGTCAGATTATCTCAGTCAAAATGCGAAAATTGTGGAACAGTAGCAAAGCACATGTTATGAATATTTCTCATCCCTGTGTTAATTACATTTCGAATATTTTTGTAAGGAAACTTTCATCTTATACTCCAGTGCTTTCGACACTACAAGACTTTATTTAATGCATTAAGCGTATTTCATGAAGGGCTATTTGAGATAACTACTTTGAATAACGAGTTTCTCAATAGTGAACTGAGCGCATACACTGTAATGTGTACAGTTACGCGAACAAAAGTAATGAGCCAGAAAATACGTAAGATGGACTGTGAAAATGTTCAAGTCTATCTTTTACCTGGTGCAGAACGTAGTGACGCTGTATATAACAGGCACAAGTCTGCCTCAGAAATGTATCTCAAGACTTGAATCCGAGCTGGGAGACTAGTCACACAGCTCATCGAGCTGTACCACACACACACACACACACACACACACACACACACACACACACACACACACACTGCCATCAAACATTAATACGAGGATGAGTCAAATAAAAACCTTAAATATTTTTTAAATATTATTTATTGTGCAGAAGTGGTACAAAGCTGTATGTATCATTTTTCAACATAATCTCCCCCACGCAAGTTCTCCAGCGCTTACAAAGTGTATAAATTCCTTTAGAAAAAAATTCTTTTAGTAATCCACGCAACCACTCATGCACTGCGTGGCGTACCTCTTCATCAGAACGGAACTTCTTTCCTCCCATTGCGTCTTTGAGTGGTCCAAACATATGGAAATCACTTGGTGATGAGGAATGGCGCCATTCCTTGCTCGCTCTCTTCATTTCCGGTTGGTGGAAGTGAGCCCAGGTTTCATCCCCAGTAACTATTCTTGCAAAGAAGCCATCACCTTCTCGTTCAAAGCGCCGAAGAAGTTCTTCACAAGCATCAACAAGTCGTTCTCTCATTTCAGGAATGAGCTGCCGTGGCATCCATCATGCAGACACTTTGTGAAACTGGAGTACATCATGCACAATGTGGTATGCTGACCCATGGCTAATCTGTAAACGTGCTGCAATGTCATTCAGTGTCACTCGGAGGTTTTCCTTCACTATGGCTTCAACTGCTGCAGTGTTCTGTGGAGTCACAACTCGTTGTGCCTGACCTGGACGAGGAGCATCTTCCACTGAAGTCACACCATTTGCGAACTTCCTACTCCATTCGTATACTTGCTGCTGTGACAAACATGCATCACCGTACTGAACATTCATTCGTCGACAAATTTCAGTAGGTTTCATACCTTCACTACGCAAAAATCGAATAACAGAACGCTGTTCTTCCCTGGTGCAAGTCGCAAGTGGGGCGGCCATCTAAAGTGCGCACCTTAACAACTATGAATACTTGCTCAGAAGAGGAAATGTGCTTCACATTAGCGAAGATGAACGAATGGTCGTAGCTCCTCAGGTATGCAATTTAGAGCCCACGTTTATTGGACGTTTTTTCTCGTTTTTGTCCACACTACCGCCACTGAAAATTACCAACCCTACACTCTTCGCAACACAAGAACCGGTACATGTATTCAACTGTCAAAGGTATCAGAACGGTTTTCGTTTATAACTTTCGACTCTTTCGTTTCCGGTACAGGGATCCTTACTTTAAATTAATACATTAATCGTTCTCCATCATCCTAGAAAGTCTGTAACATCATCACGGAATCACTCCGTGTATACGTAAATTTACAGACGCCCGCGCCTGTAAGTTTGACGCTCTGTAGTCTCGTTGGATGACGTTTACGGACATGGGTTTCCATTCAAAATACGATGTACTCACTCCCCTCTACAAGTCCTAGAAGTCTGTAACGGGAATTTCCGACTACCCTGTATGTTCCTGCCTCCTCTGTACATCTCCTCCCTCCCCTTAGCACACTTGAGTCGCCTTCGGGAGGACGACGGTTCAAACCCGCGTCCAGCTATGCTGATACAGGTTTTCCGTGATATCCCTAAATCGCTTCAGGCAAATGTCTGGATGGTTTCTTTGAAATGACACGGCCGATTTTCTTCCCCATCCTTCTCTAATCCGAGCTTGTGCTCCGTCTTTAACGACCTCGTTGTCGACAGGACGTTAAACACTACTCTCCTCCCCTCTCTCTGTCCGCCCCCCCCCCCCCACCTTTTTCCCTGTTCGTCTCCTCCTCTTTCCTTTCACCGTCCATCTCCTGCCCCTCCCTTTTTCTGTCCACTTCCACCTCCTCTTCTCTCTTTCCGTCTTCTCCTCCCCCTCTCTCTGCCACTCTCTTCCTTCCCCTGTCTCTGTCCGTCCCCTCCTTCCTTTCTCTGTTCATCTTCTCCTCTCCCTTCCCTCTGCCCATTTCCCTCTCCCCTCCTCCACCGGCCGGTGTGGCCGAGCGGTTCTAGGCGCTTCAGTCTGGAACCGTGCGACCGCTTCGGTCGCAGGTTCGAATCCTGCCTTGGGCATGGAATTTTGTGATGTCCTTAGTTCTAACAAGGGGACCCTCCATACTGTAAATCACGGATTTTGATGCGCCTCAAATATGTTGTAGAGGCACTTACCCATAGTACCTGGCTATCCGGTTTTTTAGCGACGGGTCTTGGTTTTTGAGAAAATCGATTTTGAAGTTCATTGCGGGCTTTGTATACCTGTGACATTACATATATTCCGAGCAAATCAGAGTAGCGCAGCGGTAAAGGTTCACGTCTACCGCGCTGAAGGTACCGTGTTCGAATACTACTCGTGTACGCTTTTTTTAAAATTGACCAAATTTTTCCATGTTTTTATCCCAAACAATATCAACAAACAGTGTAAGGTGTGCGAAATTATAAATATATATTGAGTTATTAATTTTTTTCTGTCATTCAATGTTACAAAATGTTATTTTTCATATAATCATGCTTTCAGAATTAGGTGCGCTGAATTGATCTAGGCTTAGCGAATGTAATTTTATCTAATCTTCCATAGAAGCGATCTCACTATTATCTTTCATCAAGTTGGGAGCATTCTGAATAATTTTCGTGAAGATTTTCACCTGTCGGTAAAAATAAACATCGCAGGGCTGGCAATAAGGGGTGCACTCTGGTGGGACCACTTTTAGGGTGCAGGTGCTCGCTTTCCTTTCATCTGTGAATAGATGATCGTATGAAGTTGAATCGGTTTGCCCTCCTTACGAATCGATAATGTACAAAAAAAATTTCTGTCCCACGTACGGAAGAATTACGGAATGCAAAACTTCTTCGTACACCAGTTTCGTGAACTTCCCGGTTTTCCTGCAGGACACTACTACATTTCTGTATTTCCCAGTTAGTTCGTCTTCTCGATCTTGAACGTTTGGACCAAATTTTCCGCGTGGTTCTTGCATACATAAAAAATATGAGAGCAGCATTCGAGCACGGTACCTTCAGCGCGTTAGCCTGTGAACCTTTACCGCTGCGCTACGCTGACTTGCCCCGAATGTGTGTAATGTTACGGGTATACAAAGCGCGCAATGAACTTCAAAATTTATTTTCTCAAAAACCAAGGTCCGTCGCTAAAAAAACCGGATAGCCAGGTACTCAGTGTAAGTGCCTCTACAACATATTTGAAGCGCATCAAAATCCGTGATTTACAGTATGGAGGCTCCCCTTGTAAGTTCTAGGGGATTAATGACCTCAGATGTTTAGACTTATAGTGCTCAGAGCCATTTTTGAGCCTCTCCTCCCCCTCTGCCCATCTACTCCTCAACCTATCTGTGTCCATCACCTTCTTCCACTTCCTTGTCTTTCCATCTCTTCCTCCTCTTTCTCTCTCAACGTTATTACGCTCACCCCAAAAGGATGCTGGTGGTTCTTACCCCACAGTATTTCTATCCAGATCGTAACTAAATGTGTACCAAATTTGGTTGAAATCGTTCCAGGCGTGTAGGATGACCTTTTTACCCGTGTCTTTGCCCACGTACACAGAGTTAAAATGTTTCATATGTAACTTGTACACATATTTCACATGTACCCCTAGCGAATTTCTCAAAAACCAAGGTCCGTCGCTAAAAAAACCGGATAGCCAGGTACTCAGTGTAAGTGCCTCTACAACATATTTGATGCGCATAAAAATCCGTGATTTACAGTATGGAGGCTCCCCTTGTAAGTTCTAGGGGATTAATGACCTCAGATGTTTAGACTCATAGTGCTCAGAGCCATTTTTGAGCCTCTCCTTCCCCTCTGCCCATCTACTCCTCAACCTATCTGTGTCCATCACCTTCTTCCACTTCCTTGTCTTTCCATCTCTTCCTCCTCTTTCTCTCTCAACGTTATTACGCTCACCCCAAAAGGATGCTGGTGGTTCTTACCCCACAGTATTTCTATCCAGATCGTAACTAAATGTGTACCAAATTTGGTTGAAATCGTTCCAGGCGTGTAGGATGACCTTTTCACCCGTGTCTTTGCCCACGTACACAGAGTTAAAATGTTTTATATGTAACTTGTACACATATTTCACATGTACCCCTAGCGAATTTCGCCCTGCAGTTTCATTTTCACGCAGCTCAATCTTCATGATGTCTTATCTCCTGAACTATGTGCTGTAGAACGACATAATTTTCCAGGCACATCCAATGGTATATGTGGCCACTGTCTGAGAAATGTGTTGCGAATAGAGCCAATAGAAAAGAAGTAACAAAATGAAAATTCGTACTTGATGCGGCAGTTTTACACGCATCTCAGTGTTCGTGACGTGAACTCTCCTAAACTATCTGTCGTACAGTGATGTATGTTTTTAGGTTTATTCAATGGCATATGAGGATACGGTACGCAAAATCTTTTGCGGATTGAGTTACTAGTAAAGAAGTTATAAATTAAAACATCACACATGAGGCAAAAAGGGAAATGGATAGGTTAAAGTTAGATATAGTGGGAATTAGTGAAGTTCGGTGGCAGGAGGAACAAGACTTTTGGTCAGGTGATTACAGGGTTATAAATACAAAATCAAATAGGGGTAATGCAGGAGTAGGTTTAATAATGAATAGGAAAATAGGAATGCGGGTAAGCTACTACAAACAGCATAGTGAACGCATTATTGTGGCCAAGATAGACACAAAGCCCATGCCTACTACAGTAGTACAAGTTTATATGCCAACTAGCTCTGCAGATGATGAAGAAATTGATGAAATGTATGACGAGATAAAAGAAATTATTCAGGTAGTGAGGGAGACGAAAATTTAATAGTCATGGGTGACTGGAATTCGTCAGTAGGAAAAGGGAGAGAAGGAAACATAGTAGGTGAATATGGATTGGGGGGAAGAAATGAAAGAGGAAGCCGCCTTGTAGAATTTTGAACAGAGCACTTGGTTCAAGAATCATAAAAGAAGGTTGTATACCTGGAAGAATCCTGGAGATACTAAAAGGCATCAGATAGATTATATAATGGTAAGACAGAGATTTAGGAACCAGGTTTTAAATTGTAAGACATTTCCAGGGGCAGATGTGGATTCTGACCACAATCTATTGGTTATGAACTGCAGATTGAAACTGAAGAAACTGCAAAAAGGTGGGAATTTAAGGAGATGGGACCTGGATAAACTGAAAGAACCAGAGGTTGTAGAAAGTTTCAGGGAGAGCATAAGGGAACAATTGACAGGAATGGGGGAAAGAAATACAGTAGAAGAAGAATGGGTAGCTCTGACGGATGAAGTAGTGAAGGCAGCAGAGGATCAAGTAGGTAAAAAGACGAGGGCTAGTAGAAACCCTTGGGTAACAGAAGAAATATTGAATTTAAATGATGAAAGGAGAAAATATAAAAATGCAGTAAATGAAGCAGGCAAAAAGGAATACAAACGTCTCAAAAATGAGATCGACAGGAAGTGCAAAATGGCTAAGCAGGGATGGCTAGAGGACAAATGTAAGGATGTAGAGGCTTGTCTCACTAGGGGTAAGATAGATACTGCCTACAGGAAAATTAAAGAGAGCTTTGGAGAGAAGAGAACCACTTGTATGAATATCAAGAGCTCAGATGGCAACCCAGTTCTAAGCAAAGAAGGGAAGGCAGAAAGGTGGAAGGAGTATATAGAGGGTTTATACGAGGGCGATGTACTCGAGGACAATATTATGGAAATGGAAGAGGATGTAGATGAAGATGAAATGGGAGATAAGATACCGCGTGAAGAGTTTGACAGAGCACTGAAAGACCTGAGTCGAAACAAGGCCCCGGGAGTAGACAACATTCCATTAGAACTACTGATGGCCTTGGGAGAGCCAGTCATGACAAAACTCTACCATCTGGTGAGCAAGATGTATGAGACAGGCGAAATACCCACAGACTTCAAGAAGAATATAATAATTCCAATCCCAAAGAAAGCAGGTGTTGACAGATGTGAAAATTACCGAACTATCAGTTTAATAAGTCACAGCTGCAAAATACTAACGCGAATTCTTTACAGACGAATGGAAAAACTGGTAGAAGCGGACCTCGGGGAAGATCAGTTTGGATTCCGTAGAAATGTTGGAACACGTGAGGCAATACTAACCTTACGACTTATCTTAGAAGAAAGATTAAGAAAAGGCAAACCTACGTTTCTAGCATTTGTAGACTTAGAGAAAGCTTTTGACAACGTTAACTGGAATACTCTCTTTCAAATTCTGAAGGTGGCAGGGGTAAAATACAAGGAGCGAAAGGCTATTTACAATTTGTACAGAAACCAGATGGCAGTTATAAGAGTCGAGGGCCATGAAAGGGAAGCAGTGGTTGGGAAAGGAGTGAGACAGGGTTGTAGCCTCTCCCCGATGTTATTCAATCTGTATATTGAGCAAGCCGTAAAGGAAACAAAAGAAAAATTCGGAGTAGGTATTAAAATTCATGGAGAAGAAGTAAAAACTTTGAGGTTCGCCGATGACATTGTAATTCTGTCAGAGACAGCAAATGACTTGGAAGAGCAGTTGAACGGAATGGACAGTGTCTTGAAAGGAGGATATAAGATGAACATCAACAAAAGCAAAACAAGGATAATGGAGTGTAGTCAAATTAAATCGGGTGATGCTGAGGGGATTATATTAGGAAATGAGACACTTAAAGTAGTAAAGGAGTTTTGCTATTTAGGGAGTAAAATAACTGATGATGGTCGAAGTAGAGAGGATATAAAATGTAGACTGGCAATGGCAAGGAAATCGTTTCTGAAGAAGAGAAATTTGTTAACATCGAGTATAGATTTAAGTGTCAGGAAGTCGTTTCTGAAAGTATTTGTATGGAGTGTAGCCATGTATGGAAGTGAAACATGGACGATAACCAGTTTGGACAAGAAGAGAATAGAAGCTTTCGAAATGTGGTGCTACAGAAGAATGCTGAAGATAAGGTGGGTAGATCACGTAACTAATAAGGAGGTATTGAATAGGATTGGGGAGAAGAGAAGTTTGTGGCACAACTTGACTAGAAGAAGGGATCGGTTGGTAGGACATGTTTTGAGGCATCAAGGGATCACAAATTTAGCATTGGAGGGCAGCGTGGAGGGTAAAAATCGTAGAGGGAGACCAAGAGATCAATACACTAAGCAGATTCAGAAGGATGTAGGTTGCAGTAGGTACTGGGAGATGAAGAAGCTTGCGCAGGATAGAGTAGCATGGAGAGCTGCATCAAACCAGTCTCAGGACTGAAGACCACAACAACAACAACATGAGGCAACAGCTTGCTTGACCCATATCTCCTCACCTATGTGATAAATATTTGTAGCTACATTCAGCGACATATGTGGATACTGACTGCGAAAAATTTTGCCAACAGAGTTAATAGTACGCAGTAATAAATTTGAAAGTCTTGCAGGATGCGACAGTTCTCGTGCATCTCAGTATTTAGGTTGTCATATCTTCACAACTATGTGTCGTACAATAATATAATTTTGCTGGTAGATTCAGTGGTATAAGTGAATATTCCCTGCAAAACGTGTCGCAAATAATGTTGGTAATAAAAAAGTAATAAATTAAAACGCTACGCTTCATGCGCTAGTTTTACTGCAGGAACAGCGAAAACGTAGTAGGCAATAAATTCTTTTCCTTTCATCATTTTGTGGAGGTTGTCTGCGAGAAAAACTTTGAAAAACTGTGTATAAAGTCTGATGGAAGTAACTACGTGTTCTCACTGTCTAATACTGAATGACTACATCATGAGCACTGCTTTTTCACCTTTGCAGACAGTAAGTGATACGTGTACCACGTTTCACTGAAATCGGTCCAGTGGGTTATGAGGAGATGTGGAACATACAAGTAAATCCAATTTAATAATACAGTACTGGCCATTAAAATTGCTACACCACGAATATGACGTGCTACAGATGCGAAATTTAACCGACAGGAAGAAGATGCTGTGATACGCAAATGATCAGCTTTTCAGAGCATTCACACAAGGTTGGCGCCGGTGGCGACCCCTACAACGTGCTGTCATGAGGAAAGTTTCCAACCGATTTCTCATGCACAAACAGCAGTTGACCGGCGTTACCTGGTGAAACGTTGTTGTGACGCCCCGAGTAAAGAGGACAAATACGCACCATCACGTTTCCGACTTTGATAAAGGTCACATTGTAGCCTATCACGATTGCGATTTAACGTATCGCGACATTGTTGCTCACGTTGGTCGAGATCCAATGACTGCTAGCAGAATATAGAATCGGTGGGTTCAGGAGGGTAATACGGAACCCCGTGCTGGATCCCAGCGGCCGCGTATCACTAGCAATCGAGATGACAGACATCTTATCCGCATGGCTGGAACGGATCGAGCAGCCACGTCTCGATTCCTGAGTCAACAGATGGGGACGTTTGCAAGACAACATCTGCACGCACAGTTCGACGACGTTTGCAGCAGCATGGACTGTCAACTCGGAGACCATGGCTGCGGTTACCCTTGACGCTGCATCACAGACAGGAGCGCCTGCGATGGTGTACTCAACGACGAACCTGGGTGCACGAATGGCAAAACGTCATTTTTTTCGGATGATTCCAGGTTCTGTTTACAGCATCATGATGGTCGCATCCGTGTTTGGCGACATCGCGGTGAACGCACATTGGAAGCGTGTATTCGTCATCGCCATACTGGCGTATCACCCGGCGTGATGGTATGGGGTTCCATTGGTTACACGTCTCGGTCACCTCTTGTTCGCATTGACGGCACTTTGAACAGTGTGTTACGACCCGTGGCTCTACCCTTCATTCGATCCCTGCCAAACCATACATTTCAGCAGGATAATGCACGACCGCATGTTGCAGGTACTGTACGGGCGTTTCTCGATACAGAAAATGTTCTACTGCTTTGTCAAGCACATTCTCCAAATCTCTCACCAATTGAAAACGTCTAGTCAATGGTGGCCGAGCAACTGGCTCGTCACAATACGTCAGTCACTACTCTTGATGAACTGTGGTATCATGTTGAAGCTGCATGGGCAGCTGTACCTGTACACGCCATCCAAGCTCTGTTTGACTCAATGGCCAAGCGGATCAAGGCCGTTATTACGGCCAGAGGTGGTTGTTCTGGGTACTGATTTCTCAAGATCTATGCACCCAAATTGCTTAAAAATGTAATCACATGTCAGTTCTAGTATAATCTGTTTGTCCAATGATTACCCGTTTATCATCTGCATTTCTTCTTGGTGTATCAATTTTAATGGCCCGTAGTGTATGTATGGATTCACAGTTCCCCAGGTGGTCACGTACCATACTTAAAGAAAAATTTCTCTCACACACAAGCGCGCTCGCAAAGTCACAAGCAAGTAACGACCTCAGTAGCGTAGTGACACCTATGCCTAATCATTCCCTTCATTTACACTTTTCTGTTCATATACCACAAAAGACTAAATCAGCAACCAATTACGACGAACCTGCATCACTGTGAATGTAGACTTTCTCGGGGTATATTACTGATTAAACGCTCTCAGATTTCGAACTGCATGGCGAGAAATTCGAGAGATTTTCATCCGTATTTTAAAAGACATTAGTTGGTGTTGAACATATGGAGAAAGAGCACAGAGTATAAAAATGTAGCAGCAGTGCTATGAAGAGATATGAAATGGGACAAAACAGAAAAATCAATAATGGGAGTAGGTAACGGAATAAAATGCGGTGCCTCTGAAAGAAAGATTGCACACAAGACGCTAGTGTGACCAATTCTGGAGCGCTGCTTCCTTCGTTTATGAGCGCTCGTCTCCTAGTCGATGGTAGATTATTTCGTCATTAGTGTTATTTGATGACTACTGGTTGGGTGGAGTTAAGCACAATGGATTGAGATGCTAGTACTAATTTATTATATCCTAATTAAGAGGTGCTATTGAATTACAGTAACAAAATCGTGTCATGAAATTCGAATAAATCTCATCTTTCACGCCTACTTCAATCTTGGATGTCATTACCTACTTGCGAATTACTGATGAATATTCTTCCAACACGCGGTCATAAAATTTAGTAAACTACATGGTTTTATTTTCAAGACTTCCTCCGAGCGAATGTTGGCGATTGACCATATCTGTAGATTCCACTTTAACGACTGCCGCACTTGCGACAACCAACCGCAAAATTCATTGTTCAGCCCAGAGATGCTCAAACGCACTATGTTGTACCTCACACAGGTTTTATTTGTTCCCGCATTGATCGAGATGCAGCAAAGATAACCTCGCAAGCACTTGCAGTCCTCAAATACAGATCGAAATAATTCAGAGTTGCGTTGCTTTTATTTTAATAACAGTGTAGTGTATCGACCCTCGTATCGTACAGGATTTTGTTTGTTTGGTTAGAACAGCTCAGTGTCGGTTAGACTGTCAGCGAGAGCAGCACCGCTATTTCCAGTTACTAATAAGGCGAGTACACTGATCGCTTGTTACATATTTTTACGAGCTTCAAACAGGAGCGACTGCAGTAAAGGATAAGAACTGTGATTGTTGTGTACAGATGCGAGCTGAGTTGGCGACCCTTCGCACACAGCTTGAGGCTGCTGCCAAGGGACGTCACTGTGTTGGATCGGACGCGGAGATGCGATGGACGTCGAGCACGTCCCACGTGACCTCCGATCGGTCCACTGCTGTGGCCGCCCCGGGTACTGCCTGCACTGAGGTTGACCCCTCACCCGTGGTCGAGTGGGAGATCATTCCAAAGCCTGGCAGGCAGCTAAAAACTTTCCGAGGGGCCGATCGTAGGGCCTCCCCGGTTCGTTTGACGAACAGGTTTCGGGCGTTATCTGTGGCTGACGATGTCTCTGAGCTGGATGCGGTCGTCCATCGAGTTCCAGAGGAAGCTTCTCGGCCCGCAAGATCTGGGCATTCACAGGGGGTGGGTTTGCTGGTAGTTGGGAGCTCCAACGTTAGGCGCGTAATGGGGCCCCTTAGGAATATGGCTGCCAAGGAGGGGAGGGAAGCCAGTGTGCACTCCATGTGCATTCCGGGGGGAGTCATTCCGGATGCGAAAAGGATGCTTCCGGATGCCATGAAGAGTACAGCGTGCAGCCAACTGCAGGTGGTGGCTCATGTCGGTACCAATGACGTGTGTCGCTTTGGATCGGAGCAGTTTCTGTCTGGTTCGGGCGGCTAGCGGAAATGGTAAAGACTGCTAGTCTTGCTTCCGAGATTAAGGCGGAGCTCACCATCTGCAGCATCGTCGATAGAACCGACTGTGGTCCTTTGGTGCAGAGCCGAGTGGAGGGTCTGAATCAGAGGCTCAGGCGGTTCTGTGACTGTGTAGGCTGCAGATTCCTTGACTTGCGCCATCGGGTGGTGGGTTTCCGGGTTCCGCTTAATAGGTCAGGCGTCCACTACACTCAGAAGGCGGCTACACGGATAGCGGGGGCTGTGTGGAAGGGACTGGGCGGTTTTTTTAAGTTAGAGGGTCTCAGGGAACAACAGAATGGACGTCCGTCTAAAAGTGGGCAGGCAACACACAGTAAGGTAGTTGTAGAATCGATTGGTATTGTCGTAAATTGTCGTCACTGTGTTGGGAAAGAACCAGAGCTCCAAGCCCTAATAAAGAGCACTGACGCTCAAATAGTTGTAGGTACAGAGAGTTGGCTAAAGGCGGAAATAAGTTCAGCCGAAATTTTTTCAAACGGTCCGGTCTAATAGTGTTCAGAAAGGATAGAGTAAATACAGTTGGTGTTGGAGTATTTATTGCTGTCAGAAGTAGTTTGCCTTGTAGCGAAATTGAAGTAGATAGTTCCTGCGAAATAGTATGGGTAGAGGTTGTACCTGACAATCGGACTAAACTATTAATTGGATCGTTTTACCGACCCTCCGACTCAGAAGATATAGTTGCTGAACAGTTCAAAGAAAACTTGAGTCTCGTTTCAAATAAGTATCCCGCTCATACAATTATAGTCGGTGGTGACTTTAATCTATCCTCGATATGCTGCAAAAATTATACGTTTAAAGCCGGCGGCAGGCATAAAACGTCATCCGAAATTGTACTGAATGCTTTCTCAGAAAATTATTTTGAACAATTAGTTCATGAGCCCACTCGAAGCGTAAATGGTTGCGAAAGCATACTTGACCTTTTAGCAACAAATAATCTTGGATAAATAGTGAGTATTGTGACGAATACAGGGATTAACGACCACAAGGCAGTTGCTGCTAGGCTGAATACCGTAACACCTACAAGCATCAAAAAGAAATGCAAAGTATATCTATTTTTAAAAAAAGCTGATAAAAATGATCTTAACGCCTTTTTAAGAGACAGTCTTCACTCCTTCCGATCTGATCATGTAATTGTAGAAATGTTGTGAAATGTTTTCAGAGCGATAGTATCGAGAGCAACTGAGAGATATATACCACATAAATTAATAAGTGATGGTACTGATCCCCCATGGTATACAAAACGGGTCAGATCGCTGTTGCAGAAGCAGTGAAAACAGCTTGCCAAATTTAAAAGAACGCAAAATCCGTAAGATTGGCAAAGTTTTACAGAAGTTCGAAATATGGCACGTACTTCAATGCGAGATGCTTTTAATAATTTCCACAACGAAATTCTGTCTCGAAATCTGGAAGAAAACCCAAAGAGATTCTGGTCATACATAAAGCACACCAGTGGCAAGACGCAAACAATACCTTCAGTGCGCGATAACAACGGTGAAGTCACTGATGACAGTGCCACTAAAGCAGATTTATTAAACACAGTTTTCCGAAACTCCTTCACCAAAGAAGACGAAGTAAATATTCCTGAATTCCAATCAAGAACAACTGCCAAGATGAGAAACATAGAAGTAGATATCCTCGGAGTAACGAAGCAGCTTAAATCGCTTAATACAGGCAAGGCCTCCGGTCCAGATTGTATACCAGTCAGGTTCCTCTCAGAGTATGCTGATAAAATAGCCCCATATTTAGCAATTATATACAACCACTCGCTCACAGAAAGATCCGTACCTAAAGACTGGAAAATTGCTCAAGTCACACCAATATCCGAAAAGGGAAGTAGGAGTAATCCACGGAATTACAGGCCTATATCACTAACGTCGATTTGTAGTAGGGTTTTGGTACATATACTGTATTCGAACATTATGAGGTACCTCGAAGAAAACGATTTATTGACACAAAGTCAGCACGGTTTCAGAAAATATCGTTCTTGTGAAATACAACTAGCTCTTTATACTCATGAAGTAATAAGTGCTATCGACAGGGGATGTCAAATTGATTCCATATTTTTAAATTTCCAGAAGGCTTTAGACACCGTTCCTCACAAGCGTCTTCTAACCAAACTGCGTGCCTACGGAGTATCGGCTCATTGAGTTGGGGTGGTTTTGTGGGAAGAGACCAATCTGCTTGGTCATCGCTCTCGTCGGATCAGGGAAGGACGGGGAAGGAAGTCGGCCGAGCCCTTGCAAAGGAACCATCCCGGCAGTATCGGCTCAGTTGTGCGACTGGATTCGTGATTTCCTGTCAGAAAGGTCACAGTTCGCAGTAACAGACGGAAAGTCATTGAGTAAAACAGAAGTAATATCCGGCGTTCCCCAAGGAAGTGTTAAAGGCCCTCTAGGCCGGCCGCAGTGGTCTAGCGGTTCTGGCGCTGCAGTCCGGAACCGCGGGACTGCTACGGTCGCAGGTTCGAATCCTGCCTCGGGCATGGATGTGTGTGATGTCCTTAGGTTAGTTAGGTTTAAGTAGTTCTAAGTTCTAGGGGACTTATGACCTCAGATGTTGAGTCCCATAGTGCTCAGAGCCAAAGGCCCTCTATTGTTCCTGATCTATATTAACGACATAGGTGACAATCTGAGTAGCCGTCTTTGGTTGTTTGCAGATGATTCTGTCATTTACCGTCTTGTAAAGTCATCAGATGATCAAAACGACTTGCAAAATGATTTAGATATCTGTATGGTGCGAAAAGTGTCAATTGAACCTGAATTAGGGAAAGTGTGAAGTTATTCACATGAGTACTAAAAGAAATTAGCTAAATTTAGATTATGCGATAAGTCACACAAATCTGAAGGCTGTAAGTTCAACAAAATACTTAGGGATTACTATTACAAATGACATAAATTGGAACGATCACATAGACAGTATTGTGGATAGAGCAAACCAAAGACTGCGATTCATTGGCAGAACACTTAGAAGGTACAACAGGTCTACTAAAGAGACTGCTTAAACCACACTTGTCCGCCCTATTCTGGAGTATTGCTGTGCGGTGTGGGATCGGCACCAGGTGGGACTGACGAATGACATCGAAAAAGTACAAAGAAGGACAGATTGTTTTGTATAATCGCGAAATAGGGGAGATAGTGTCACAGACATAATACGTGAATTGGAGTGGCAATCATTAAAACAAAGGCGTTTTTCGTTGCGACGGGATCTCCTCATGAAATTTCAATCACCAGTTTTCTCCTCCGATTTCGAAAACATTCTGTTGGCACCCACCTACATAGGGAGAAATGAACATCACAATAAAATAAGAGAAATCAGGGCTCGCACAGAAAAATTTAAGTGCTCGTTTTTCTCGCCTACCGTTCGGGAGTGGAACGGTAGAGAGACAGATTGAAGGTGGTTCATTGAGCTCTCTACCACGCACTTTATTGTGAATAGCAGAGTAATCACGTAGATGTAGATGTAGATGCTAAGATCCCTACAGGCTACCTAACCCTAAGAATACTAGAGATGCTCGGGGAGCTTAAATGGGAGTATCTCTAAGAAGTCGACTGAGAACTGTCATCAGGGAAGGTTGTGCGACAGTATCGATAGGTATCATGATAATAATATAACAGAGATTGTATTGTGCTCAGTCGTGTCGCTTGTTATTTTTCCCACACTCAGTATGCGAATGGAACACCACAGAAAACAGCAAATATAGGTACGCAGTACCTTGCGCCGTACAGTAGTATACATAGCATGTGTAAGATAGTTTTACAAAACTGGACAGTTTTTATTTATTTTTGTTTTAAATATCTTTCTTTTGAAGATTTATTTAGTCTTCTTAGACAGTTTATTGTGCTAATTTCTGCGCTTACATAACCTGCTATTTTGACTTATTTGTCATTTTTTCATAATTTCTCGGTAACTGTGGTCTCTAAGTGCTTCTATAGTGTTGGTAGTGGATAAAACTGTTTCTGATTAATTATACACTACTGGCCATTAAAATTGCTAGACCACGAAGATGACGTGCTACAGACGCGAAATTTAACCGACAGGAAGAAGATGCTGTTATATGTAAATGATTAACTTTTCAGAGCATTCACACAAGGTTGGCGCCGGTGGTGACACCTACAACATGCAGACATGAGGAAAGTTTCCAACCGATTTCTCATACACAAACAGCAGTTGACCGGCGTTGCCTGGTGAAACGTTGTTGTGATGCCTCGTGTAAAGATGAAAAATGCGTACCATCACGTTTCCCACTTTGATAAAGGTCGGATGGTAGCCTATCGCCATTGCAGTTTATCGTATCGCGACACTGCTGCTCGCGATCCAATGACTGTTACCAGAATATGGAATCGGTGGGTTCAGGAAGGTAATACGGAACGCCGTGCTGGATCCCAACGGCATCGTATCACTAGCAGTCGAGATGACAGGCATCTTATCCGCATGGCTGTAACGGATCGTGCAGCCACGTCTCGATACCTGAGTCAACAGATGGGGACGTTTGCAAGACAACAACCATCTGCACGAACAGTTCAACGACGTTTGGAGCAGCATGGACTATTAGCTCGGAGACCTCGGCTGCGGTTACCCTTGACGCTGCATCACAGACAGGAGCGCCTGCGATGGTGTACTCAACGACGAACCAGAGTGCAAAAATGGCAAAACGTCAGTTTTTCGGATGACTCCAGGTTCTGTTTACAGCAACATGATGGTCGCATCCGTGTTTGGCGACATGGCGGTGAACGCACATTGGAAGAGTGTATTCATCATCGCCATACTGGCGTATCACCCGGCGTGATGGTATTGGGTGCCATTGGTTACACATCTCGGTCACCTCTTGTTCGCATTGACGGCACTTTGAACAGTGGACGTTACATTTCAGATGTGTTACGACCTGTGGCTCTACCCTTCATTCGATGCCTGCGAAACCCCACATTTCAGAAGGACCGCATGTTGCAGGTCTTGTACTGGCCTTTCTGGATACAGAAAATGTTCGACTGCTTTGGCCAGCACATTCTCCAAATCTCTCACCAATTGAAAACGTCTGGTCAATGGTAGCCGAGCAGCTGGCTCGTCACAATACGCCAGTCACTACTCTTAATGAACTGTGGTATGGTGTTGAAGCTGCATTGGCAGCTGTACCTGTACGCGCCATCCAAGCTCTGTTTGACTCAATGCCCAAGCGTATCAAGGCCGTTATTATGGCCAGAGGTGGTTGTTCTGGGTACTGATTTCTCAAGATCTATGCAACCAAATTGCGTGAAAATGTAATCACATGTCAGTTCTAGTATAATATATTTGTTCAATGAATACCCGTTTATCATCTGCATTTCTTCTTGGTGTAGCAATTTTAATGACCAGTAGTGTATGTAACGTTTTTTAATGTGCACTACGGATTAGTGAATATAGTCTCATGGCGCAGTTGTAATCCACGGAATATTTCATTAATTGTGTCATGTTGTCACTCTACATTTTGCTATAATAAATTCCCTTGAGAGGGAAAAGCTTCTGTCCACAAACCAGCACTGCCTTAGAAAGCATCGCTCGTGCGACAGTCAGCTTGCCTTTTTATCTAATGATATCCTGTGAACTATGGATGAAGGGAATCAGGCGGATTCTGTATACCCAGATTTCCGTAAAGCATTTGGCACGATGCCACGCTACCGACTGTTAATGAAGGTACAAACATACGGAATAGGTTCCCAGATATGCGAGTGGCTAGAAGACTTCTTAAATAACAGAACCCAGTATGCTGTCCTCGACGGCGAGTGTGAATCAGGGTATCGACAGGAGACAAGGCTATTGTCAGGAGTGACCCTGGGAAGTATGATAGAACCACTATTATTTTCTGTACCCATAAATGATCTGGCTGACTGAGTAAGTAGCATTCTGCGGCCGTTTGCTGATGAAGATGTTATTTATGAGAAGGGGTCATCGTTGAGTGACTGTAGGAGGAGGCAAGATGACTTAGTAAAAATTTCTAGTTGGTGTGAAGAATGGCAGCTAGATCTAAACGTAGAAAAATGTAAGTTAATGCAGCTGAGAGGGAAAAACAAACCCATCATTTTCG
The DNA here is from genome assembly GCF_023864345.2 of Schistocerca serialis cubense. NCBI lineage: Eukaryota > Metazoa > Arthropoda > Insecta > Orthoptera > Acrididae > Schistocerca > Schistocerca serialis. The sequence continues at coordinate 837,457,386 of NC_064640.1, forward strand.
AATGAGCAGTACTATTGTGCTGGCTGACGTAGTTACGTCGATTAAATATCTAGGCGTAACGTTGCAAAGCGGTGTGAAATGGAATAGGTGTGTAAGTACACTATTCGCCATTAAAATTGCTACACCAAGAAGAAATGCAGATGATAAACGGGTATTCATTGGACAAATATATTATACTGGAACTGACATGTGATTACATTTTTAAGCAATTTGGGTGCATAGATCTTGAGAAATCAGTACCCAGAACAACCACCTCTGGCCGTAATAACGGCCTTGATCCGCTTGGCCATTGAGTCAAACAGAGCTTGGATGGCGTGTACAGGTACAGCTGCCCATGCAGCTTCGACATGATACCACAGTTCATCAAGAGTAGTGACTGGCGTATTGTGACGAGCCAGTTGCTCGGCCACCATTGACTAGACGTTTTCAATTGGTCAGAGATTTGGAGAATGTGCTGGCCAAAGCAGTCGAACATTTTCTGTATCGAGAAACGTCCGTACAGGACCTGCAACATGTGGTCGTGCATTATCCTGCTGAAATGTAGGGTTTGGCAGGGATCGAATGAAGGGTAGAGCCACGGGTCGTAACACATCTGAAATTTAACTTCCACTGTTCAAAGTGCCGACAATGCGAACAAGAGGTGACCGATACGTGTAACCAATGGAACCCCATACCATCACGCCGGGTGATACACCACTATGGCGATGACGAATACACGCTTCCAATGTGCGTTCACCGCGATGTCACCAAACACGGATGCGATCATCATGATGCTGTAAACAGAACCTGGATTCATCCGGAGAAATGACGTTTTTCCGTTCGTGCACCCAGGTTCGTCGTTGAGTACACCATTGCAGGTGCTCCTGTCTGTGATGCAACGTCAAGGGTAACCGCAGCCATGGTCTCCGAGCTGATACTCCCTGCTGCTGTAAACATCGTCGAACTGTTCGTGCAGATGGTTGTTGTCTCGCAAACGTCCCCATCTACTGACTCAGGGATCGAGACGTGGCTGCACGATCCGTTACAACCATGCGCATAAGATACCTGTCATCTCGACTGCTAGTGATACGATGCCGTTGGGATCCAGCACGGCGTTCCGTATTACCCTCCTGAACCCACCGATTCCATATTCTGCTAACAGTCATTGGATCTCGACCAACGCGAGCAGCAATATCGCAATACGATAAACTGCAATCGCGATAGGCTACAATCCGACCTTTATCAAAGTCGGAAACGTGATGGTACGCATTTCTTCTCCTTACACGAGGCATCACAACAACGTTTCACCAGGCAACGGCGGTCAACTGCTGTTTGTGTATGAAAAATGTCTTGGAAACTATCATCATATCAGCACGTTGTAGGTGTCGCCACCGGAGCCAACCTCGTGTGAATGCTCTGAAGAGCTAATAATTTGCATCTCACAGCAACTTCTTCCTGTCGGTTAAATTTCGCGTCTGTAGCACGTCATCTTCGTGGTGTAACAGTTTTAATGGCCAGTGTTGTATTATACCAGGGAAGGCGAATAGTCAACTTCAATGTATTGGGAGAATTTTATGAAAGGTGACTCATCCGTAAAGAAGACCGCATATGGGACACTAATGCGACCAATTTTTGAGTGTTGTTGCAGTGTTTAAGATCAGCAACATTTCGGATTGAAGGTAGACATTGAAGCAATTCGGTGGCAGGTTGATAGATCTGTTACCGGTGGGTTCGAGCAACAGGTAGATATTACGGAGATGCTTCGGTAACTCAAAAGGGAATCATCGGAGGGGAGACGACACTTTTCAAGGAGCACTGTTCACAAAATTTAGAGAACCGGCATTTCAGGATTACTACAGAACGATTCTACCGCCGACAATGTAAATTTCGCCAAGGACCGCGAAAATAAGTTAGAGACATCAGGGCTCCTACAGAGGCGTAAAGATAGTCATTTTTCTGTCGCTCCATTTAGGAGTGGAGTAAGAAGGAAAATAACTAGTCGACTTGCAGGTTACCCTCCGCCACGCATCATACTACGAGGGTCACTTCAAAAGAAATGTACACTATTTTTGTAAAACTACAGTTTTCATTCTGCATGTGTGAAAGTTAGTTCAACCTGTTCCCGTGAGTGACGCCGTCACAGCATGTCTTCAAGATGGCTGCTACACTTGACGTTCGTCAGAAGCAACGTGCTGTCGTAGAATTCCTGTGCTGTGAAAACGAGAAGTGGGAAACATCCACAAGAGGTTGAAAAAGGTGTATGGAGATGCTGCTGTCGATCGCAGTACCGTTAGTCGGTGGGCAAGCAGGTTGCGTGATGAAAGCGGGCACGGCAATATTGAGGACTGTCCTCGCAGCGGCAGGGCTCGTACTGCACACACTCCAGAAAATGTGCAGAGAGTTAACGAATTGGTGACTGCTGACAGACCCATCACAGTGAACGAATTGTCACGCTACGTTGGGATAGGGGAAGGAAGTGTTTGCAGAATACTGGAACTGTTGGCATTAAAAAAGGTTTGTGCCAGGTGGGTTCCCAGGAGGTTGACAGTGGCTCACAAAGAAACAGGAAAAACGGTATGCATCGAACTTTTGGAACAGTACGAGAATGGTGAAGATGAATTTCTTGGAAGAATTGTGACAAGTGATGAAACATGGCTCCATCATTTTTCACCAGAGACAAAGAGGCAATCAATGGAGTGGCATCATGCAAATTTACCCAAGAAAAAAAATTTCAAAACCACACCTTATGCTGGAAAAGTTATGGCTACGAGGTTTTTCGATTCCGAAGGACTCTTGCTTGTGGACATCATGCCAATTCTGATGCATATGTGACGACACTGAAGAAACTGAGTCGTGTTGGACCACATCGGCAAAAGTAGGATGTTTTGCTGTTGCACGACAATGCACAGCCACATGTCAGTCAAAAAACCATGGAAGCGATTACAAAACTCGGATGGACAACACTGAAAGACCTGCCTTACAGTCCTGACCTGGTTCCATGTGACTATCATCTCTTTGGGTAACTGAAAGACTATCTTCGTGGAACAAGGTTTGAAGATGATGACTCCCTTGTGCACGCTGCCAAACAATGGCTCCAACAGGTTGGTCCAGAATTTTACCATGCGGGTATACAGGCGCTGGTTGCAAGATGGCGTAAGGCAGTTGAGAGGGATGGAAATTATGTGGAGAAGTGAAAATATTGTTCCTAAAGGATGTATCTACAAACTGTAAAACTTTCACACATGTAGAATAAAAGATTGATGAAAAAAATAGTGTGCATTTCTTCAGGTGTGACCCTCATATGCCTTGTTGAGTGTGTATGCAGATGGCCTCAGATGTTAAGTCCCATAGTACTCAAAGCCATTTGAACCATTCTGTGACGTCGTGTCTCCTGATCTATGCCTCCCTTCCGTCATATGTCTTTGCCGGTACATTCAGTGGTATTTGTGAATATTGTCTGCAAAGTCTGTTGCGAATGGGTAAGTAGCAAGGAAGTAATAAATTAAAACGTCATGTTTGATGCAGCAGTTTTCCTTCTTAAACAGCAAAAATGCAGTAAGCGATGAACTTATTTCCTTTCCTGCTAGAAACGGTCTCGTAATGGTTTACGAATATTTGTAGAGTTTGCTGGAAGTCACTAAGTGGTCTCAATCACAGATTCTGGATCAATAAAGTAAGGGTATTTCGCGTCGTGAGCTACACTTACTTTTTACCCCCTTCCTTTTCCGAGGGAGGTGGTTATTAGCCCCGCAGTGGTTCTTTACATATAGTAAGTGATACGTGTACCTAGTTTTGTTGAAATTGCTCCAGTGGCTTAGGGGGAGATGTGGATCATACGTACATACATACATACACACTTGCATCCACTTTTCAAATATGTACGGATTTCTTTATCAGACTCCATGACAGCATGCGATCCAAAGCCACTCGTTAATGGAACGCATCAACATATAAATAATGTACAGGATGTATTTTTATTCCGTGTTTGCAACTTCTGGAAAATGTGTAGTTTTGTCTCCAAACGCGTTTAATTTTTATTCAAATATAACATCATCAGTGGTCTGCAAAGGAAACATATTTACAATTTATTTCTAGATCTTAAATAGGTTAGATACAAAATTGTTGATTTTATTTACAATATTTTATATCGGATTTTCGCTCATATCAGGAAACATCCTATGGTCCTCATTTGGCATTGCTGTTGGCTACCTAATCCCCCATTTATTTGTAGAACTATAAATTTCTTAATGTGAAACAAGACACAAAGTAGCACCACTACTGTTTGTTTTCGTCCTTCTGGCTACACATGCCGATGTGTGTTTTATGTGAACAGGGCTGGCGACTTGGCCGCTAATTTCGGTTTTCCCTTGAGCTGTAAAGTTCTCTTCCTGTGTGATTGTTCATAAGAGCGTTATGTCGTTTAACTGTGTTACCATGATATATTTAATTTGTAAGTGATAAGAAGGAGTGGTAAATGCGCTGAAGATCTACACTGGTATCCAAAATTAAAGCAACAAACGGAAATTTTGCAAGATTGCGTTTATTTTGCGGCAAAACAGTATAAGTAGGTGGTAGTGAAGTAGAAATAATTGAAAAAATAAAGAAATTCAACAACTACACCACGCATAACGGTAGACATAAATGTACTTCTTTTTTTCCAACTTAACGGATTTATACACACATTCCGGTAACTGGTTAATGTGCTCAGTATGGGGTGTGACCACCTCTGGCAGCAATACAGGCTTTACAACGCCGGGAAATGCTGTGAATGATGTCAGTCTCACACTGAGGCAATAACCCTCATTCTTCCTGCAGAGCTGCTTGCAGGTCTTGTTGAATGGTTTGTGGATGCTGACGACAGGAAACCTGTCTCCCTAGTGCATCCCAGACATGCTCTACGGGATTCAAATCGGGAGAGCGAGCAGGCCACGCCATGTGTGCAATATCTTCTGTTTCCAAGTAAACATCAAGCAGCTGTGCTCTATGAGGTCGAGCATTATCGTCCATCAGTACGAAGTATGAATCCAGAGCACCTCGTAACAACCGCACATGAGGCCCCAAAGTTTCATTAAGATACCGACAGCAGTTAAGCCCTGCCGATTCACCCGTACAATTTCACAAAGAGGTGTTCGAGTGGTCAACATAATCTCTGCTCACGCCATTATGGATCTTCCTCAACATCGGTCTGGTTCCACAATTTTTTTGTCCCAAAATCTTGTTCCACATTCCCTCCTGATGCAAATCCGACGAGACTCACTCTCCAGAGGGATTCATTTGTGAAATGAACGTTGGACCACAGGTCGACCATCCAGCAGCATGTTGACGACTCCACTCTAGACGTTCCTTTCTGTGAAGATGCGTTAGGGTACACATACAGCATGTCTCTGATAGTAAAGACCACCCCACCGGTGCCTTCTGTACGCAGTTTGTCTCGATACAACACGTTCAGTGGATGCTGCGAGGTCAGATGCCAGTTGCCATGCAGTACTAAGGCGGTACCATTGTGCCCTTACAGCCAAAAACGGTCGTCTCTTTGTGATGTCACACTTGGTCGGCTCTGCCCTGGTCTTCGGGATACAGTTTCGTTCTCTATAAACTGTCGCCATATCCGAGAAACTGTAAGGGATCCGTGATCCCTCGAACATAGATGCTAGTATCCGATGCCCAGGTCGATAGTAGACAGGAGTCGATTGTCGAGTGCTGCAGGAGGCAGTGAGACTAGTGTCGAGTGCGGGGTAGTAGCACTGGAGTAGAGATGGGTCGAACTCGTTCATTCCAGTGAACTACTTCATTCATTTCATTCTTTGCCGTGAAGCGTTCAAATGAAGTAGTTCATTCGTGAAGTACGGAAGCTTGTCGAAGTTGCCCAGTTCGCCGCTCAGCCGCTGCTACGCTCGCTTCGCCTCGCTCGTACAATGAAGCTTCTTAATACTTCATAATTTTACCAACAGATGGCCGAACTATGCAGTAACGTGCACGCAACGTTTTACGCTCTTACAGCGTCTGAGTTAACTTAAATAGAGCATGGTCGAAGGGGACAAAGGAAAGATAAACAGAGAAGCCTGTCACATATAAAGAAGGTATTACATTTAATCTTGCTCGAAATTTTCTCATGAAGCGTCCAAAAAAGTCTTTATCTGCCAAATGAAATATTATTTGTTGTATTCATGAACTGAAAAATAGGGCTACCAACGAAATGCAGTTCAATTTTATGTTCCTTGTAAAATTTAATCCAAAATAGAATGAGTATGTTTACCACTGTCACAGTCTATATACCTACGTTAAGTAATTATTCAGAAGTTTTCCTGTAGATTTTATTTTTGTTGAGAATAATAACCCTCCAGATTCAAAACGTAAACTGTCACCTGTAGTCATTGGTACGATTTCAGGTGAAATCCCTCCTTCAGTGTTATTAACAAACCTTTTATTTTCATGTTGGCTGTGCGTGCTCACACAGCCAGCCCCTTCGTTTCTATCTTTAATATTCATTTGTCTGCAAGTGCTGCCAACGGTAGGCTACCCGTAGACGCGAAGTTTAACTGCACAAATAGTCACGGGTAATGTCAGCACTGCACGTAGCAGCTGACGCTGCCTTCCCCTCGCCCCTCACCTCCCCAACCCCTCGTAAACCTATCGTTCCCGACAAACCCCGCGCGATTCGTCGACAGGCAGTGGAGGGAGGACTGAAGTGAAGGGAGGATGAGTGACGTAGCGCCGATGTAGTGGGAGAGGGAGAGGGGAAGAGAGTGAGTGAACTAGAAAAAAGTGTGGAGTGTGCTATCTGTGAAGAGTCTGAAGTACCAGTTCATTGAAATTGAGTGGTTAGTTCACACTTAACGGAAGTGAAGAGTTCATTTGAACGACTCATTCACGAGCTCCCCATCACTACACTGGAGTGTGTCGAGTGACAAGTGGTGCTGGAGAGACAGGCAAGAATGGTGGTCGAGTGAGTTGTAAACGGTAAAATTCACCCGAGTATGACGACTGAGCACGTCCCCTTGATTGTCGTGGGGTTGACCCTCACTAATATCGATTTGCGAGTGATATGATACAGAAAGTGACAAGTGCCGACTTACGTGCTTCGCGTCAACCGCGTCGGCCAGCAACAACCATGGATTGCAGTGAGGCTTGTTCTGAATGTTAACCGTCAGCATTGCGTGTGACAAAGTACTGAAAATCAACAACCAATAAAAAGATATTACTGTAATTAGACGTGTAAGGCGAAGGTAGCAACTGCCTCAGAATTTGTGTGTTAGTAGGAAATATACACTCCTGGAAATGGAAAAAAGAACACATTGACACCAGTGTGTCAGACCCACCATACTTGCTCCGGACACTGCGAGAGGGCTGTACAAGCAATGATCAAACGCACGGCACAGCGGACACACCAGGAACCGCGGTGTTGGCCGTCGAATGGCGCTAGCTGCGCAGCATTTGTGCACCGCCGCCGTCAGTGTCAGCCAGTTTGCCGTGGCATACGGAGCTCCATCGCAGTCTTTGACACTGGTAGCATGCCGCGACAGCGTGGACGTGAACCGTATGTGCAGTTGACGGACTTTGAGCGAGGGCGTATAGTGGGCATGCGGGAGGCCGGGTGGACGTACCGCCGAATTGCTCAACACGTGGGGCGTGAGGTCTCCACAGTACATCGATGTTGTCGCCAGTGGTCGGCGGAAGGTGCACGTGCCCATCGACCTGGGACCGGACCGCAGCGACGCACGGATGCACGCCAAGACCGTAGGATCCTACGCAGTGCCGTAGGGACCGCACCGCCACTTCCCAGCAAATTACGGACACTGTTGCTCCTGGGGTATCGGCGAGGACCATTCGAAACCGTCTCCATGAAGCTGGGCTACGGTCCCGCACACAGTTAGGCCGTCTTCCACTCACGCCCCAACATCGTGCAGCCCGCCTCCAAGGGTGTCGCGACAGGCGTGAATGGAGGGACGAATGGAGACGTGTCGTCTTCAGCGATGAGAGTCGCTTCTGCCTTGGTGCCAATGATGGTCGTATGCGTGTTTGGCGCCATGCAGGTGAGCGCCACAATCAGGACTGCATACGACCGAGGCACACAGGGCCAACACCCGGCATCATGGTGTGGGGAGCGATCTCCTACACTGGCCGTACACCACTGGTGATCGTCGAGGGGACACTGAATAGTGCACGGTACATCCAAACCGTCATCGAACCCATCGTTCTACCATTCCTAGACCGGCAAGGGAACTTGCTGTTCCAACAGGACAATGCACGTCCGCATGTATCCCGTGCCACCCAACGTGCTCTAGAAGGTGTAAGTCAACTACCCTGGCCAGCAAGATCTCCGGATCTGTCCCCCATTGAGCATGTTTGAGACTGGATGAAGCGTCGTCTCACGCGGGCTGCACGTCCAGCACGAACGCTGGTCCAACTGAGGCGCCAGGTGGAAATGGCATGGCAAGCCGTTCCACAGGACTACATCCAGCATCTCTACGATCGTCTCCATGGGAGAATAGCAGCCTGCATTGCTGCGAAAGGTGGATGTACACTGTACTAGTGCTGACATTGTGCATGCTCTGTTGCCAGTGTCTATGTGCCTGTGGTTCTGTCAGTGTGATCATGTGATGTATCTGACCCCAGGAATGTGTCAATAAAGTTTCCCCTTCCTGGGACAATGAATTCACGGTGTTCTTATTTCAATTTCCAGGAGTCTATATCAGTTTGTACATCGCAACCTTTGTGGTCAATAATAGACAAACTTTCAATCATTAACTATTCCATCTCAGAACAGCCACACTAGGTTGAAATACCCCCGAAACCACAGCATAAAAAACCGATAGCCTTTCATCCATTAAGCACACGGTCATATAATCACAATAATTAACTGTTTGGCGGCTTCGATAAATTACACAAAACCCAATAAGGAACTTAAACGGGGGTGTTTCAAAACAACAGGACGATTCACAGTAAGCCATGGGGCCACACGAATTTGCGACTTTCCTGCTTCCATTCTTCCTATGGCCCTCCACCGCAGAGAGACTGGTAGGTGTCTTCTCTGTTCCATACCGCACCGTCTGTGATTGTGCACACAGCGAGCGATTCTGGATGTGGGACTTCCCGGAAACACTACCCCATTTGATAGGTGCCCTGACGTCATCGTTGCCCTGGTTGGCCGTTGACCGGAGTGCAGAACACGATCTTATGGACATCTGTTGACAGTTTGTATGATTATAATGTGAATTAGACCAAGGTTGGAAAATAGCGGACACCAGTGTACATCTAAACAGTGCGTAGATGTGGAGAGAGCAATAGGGGAGAGGGAGAGTGAGTTGATAATGAGATGGAGGGATAGAGTTAGGTGTGGGAAAGAAAGTCCATTTTAATTATGCCATTTTTCTATGATTATATGTTGTGTCTGTTGTCCAATATTTATCTGGTCATTAAATAACCGTTTATTTTGTATTAGCGCTTTATGAATGTGGTGGTTTCCTTGAGAAGTGCGGAGGTGTTTTCCTTTATTGATATTTATAATGTTTACATCTCTTTCTATTATGCTTGACTTATGACATTCTTGTTTAAGTTGGTCTGCAAATGCTGAGTGGTTTGTACTACATTTCCATGTCCAGATGTGCTTCTTATATTTTTGTGTCAAATGTCCTGCCCGTCACGCCGATGCAGATTTTATTACTGTCCCTGCAGTTGTGCTGGTAAATTGTTGGCGACTGTTTGTTTTGCTTTTAATTTTGGGATGCTTTTCTGTATTAGAATTATTCGTTTCGTTGCCATTTTCTTGTGACTATGCTGCTTTTATGTGCTGGTGTGGTTTGGTATCTTTAGGGAATCGGATTATCAAGGAAAGCTCCTGGCTAAATACACACTGCATTAAAAATAAGAACAAAGAAACACTAGTACGTAAAGTTAACAAAAAAATGAATACACAAATGATGAAGAACATAATCTGTCTACTACTGATTAACATCATGTCTGAGACCATAATACGCTTTGCTACTCCTTTTTCGAATCATTAATTACTGATCACCATTCTGTTTCTCCAAAACTACTCTTGAGGTGCTCTGCAAATCTTCACGTCGTTGACTTTGTCGGAGAAAGGGCTGCTACTTAAAAGTTCAGTGTAAAAAGTTCAAAGATGATCTCTGTAATTCTGTACTTAAAGACACTTAAAAAAGATATATTACTGAACTGTAGTGCGTTGAGGAAAATGAACCAACGCCGACAAATGAAGTACACTGCTGGCCACCGTAAATGCAACACCAAGAAAGACAAGAGGTAGCACAACAAAATTTATTTTGTAGATAACATGTTGACCAAGCATCAAATGATTACGTTTACAGACGTCTGTGACATGTGGTTCCTGCCAGAATCAGTAGCCAGAGTAGTCGCCATTGTTGGAGATCACCGCTGCCACACGTGTCGGCATTGAGTCAAAGAGACGTTGGATGTGTTCCTGGGGTACAGCAGCCCAAGCAGCTTCCACACGTTACCAAAGATCATCTGGTGTGGCAGCTGGGGATGTAATCTGGGTCACTCGTTGAGCAACCGTGGACCACATGTTTTCTATCGGCGAAAGATCCGGAGAGCGAGCCGGCCAGGGAAGCACTTCAATCTGGTTATTGACGAAGAACCATTGGACAATGCGCGCCACGTGTGGTCGCGCATTATCCTGTTGAAATATGGCTGTGGCCGAGCCCTGAAGGTAAGGAAGGACAACTGGCTCCAGCACCTCGGATATGTAGCGCCGGCTATTTAAAGTACTGGCAATGCGTACTAGAGGCGTGCGAGAGTAATATCCAATACCGCCCCATACCATAATACCCGGTGCAAGACCAGTGTGGCGGTGCATAATGCAGCTGTCTAGCATCCTCTCTCCACGGTATCTCCACACTCGAATCCGACCATCGTGGTGCTGCAGACAGAAGCGTGCCTCGTCAGTAGAGACAACGTCATTCCATTCTGCCGTCCACATCCGTCTGTCATCACACCATTGGCGACGGAGACGTCTGTGGTTCTGCGTCAATGGTAGACGAAGCAATGGACGTCTTGCGGACAGACCACTCTGCTGTAAACGGCGTCGAATGGTACGCGCAGACACTGGATGATGCGTTACAGACGCAATGTGCTGTGCTATGGTTCGGGATGTCACTGAGCGATCCGTCACTGCCATGCGCACAATTTGCCTATCAGCACGTGCAGTGGTGCACCGAGGTGAATGCGATCGACCACGTCGGTCCGTCGTACCCTCCTGCATCCAACGGTCACATATCGGCATTACAGTTGTTTGGTTTCGTCCAACACGACTAGCGATTTCTCTGTATGTTAATCCACAATCTCGGTAAGCCACTATCCTTCCTCTGTCGAATGCGGATACTTGATCAAACTATGTTCGCTGTTGTCTACGAGGCATAACTCATCGTTTTGTGAAACAACCACAAGGTAAACACACGTGCCGAACGCACACTCGTCGAAACCGCCAAGCCTTAAATGGCGCTATGAGGTGGCGCCACAGGCGCGCGTGATGTGCGTCTGCGCTGAAATTCTTATCAGTTGCATATCTCATCGCTGCAAACCCATGGTGTAAATTTCACTTGATTCGGATGCTTCCTTCAGGGTGTTGCATTTACGGTGGCCAGCAGTGTATTTACATGTGCTCTTCCACAGACAGAAATTGTGGAAGAACTGCCAGTGCGCTGCTAAGGAGCTCTTGAAACTGTGGATGGAGCAGTGTGATCTAGTGAGTCGTTAAAGGAAGATGTGGGAGGCCGCTTTGAGCATCTGCTCTGAAGGCAATGTATGTTTTGTGAAATACGTGATCCCACTGATAGTATATTTAATATATTATAACCGACTCTCTTACTGAATGCACTATGTAAGTTTAGCATCTCCACATTGATGAATTTAGTAGCTCTACCTGTCCTACGACAGGTAATTTATTTTTACTCTTCGTTGATATTATGTTCAACGTTACCAAAAACTATAGTTGTAGGATATGTGTCGCTTAAGAAAGAGTGTAAAGTGCAGCATTATTGAGCGATGAGAATGAGGAAACTTAAAAAAAAAAAAAAAAAAAAAAAAAAGCACTTACATGTGGAAGCAAGCTCGCTAATTCGAGCATTGAGTCACTACACTAAGTTGGCAAAAAAAATGTTCAAATGTGTGTGAAATCTTATGGGACTTAACTGCTACGGTCATCAGTCCCTAAGCTTACACACTACTTAACCTAAATTATCCTAAGGACAAACACACACACCCATGCCCGAGTGAGGACTTGAACCTCCGCCGGGATGAGTCGCACAGTCCATGACTGCAGCGCCTCAGACCGCTCGGCTAATCCCGCGCGGCACTAAGTTGGCAATCCACCTGTAAACTCTTACGTATTTACATGTGATTACAGTGTTGACTTCCATTGACATTCGCTCTCTATCGAAAACAAGCAGGGGACGAAATTTTGTTGCAGATATTTTTGTACTGCTAGTACGCGCTGTGGCGTCAAAGTGCGCGTATTTTGGTTTACCCAGTTAACAATTTATCTCTTTAATTATAGCGAGCCGTGCGGGATTAGCCGAGCGGTCTCAGACGCTGCAGTCATGGACTGTGCGGCTGGTCCTCCCTCGGGCATGGGTGTGTGTGTCTGTACTTAGGATAATTTAGGTTAAGTAGTGTGTAGGCTTAGGGACTGATGACCTTTGCAGTTAAGTCCCATAACATTTCACACATATTTGAACATTTTTTTAAATTACAGCGACTTAGTAGGAAAAATGTGCTTTTAAACCAATTTTCTGTCATAATGTTTCGGTTAGCTTTATATAATCTGGTTTTATGCAATGGATTTTGTTTTATATTCTATGATGAAGTCAAACGACTGTCGTCTTCGTATCGTTACGTGAAATAATGGTATCTGGCGAAATAAGCTTTGCGAGAGACCAATACGAGATCTAAAAAGCCTGTAACAGTTTGTAGAGTCAGTATCAGCCTCCTATGAACAGACAGCCTATGGTAATGACAACGAAATTAATCTATATTCGAGGATGAAAAGGCATATCCGTATGCGGAACAGAATGTGAAATACTGATGAGTCTACACAGCAATATAGATACTCCGTTTAACCGTTTAAAACAGTGTCGGTTAGTCTTCGAAGCTCATCCAACAGAAGCCCACAATAGGCAAACCCTCTAGCTTGCCGACTGTGGAAATTGCCGAACTACATTTTCCTTCACGCCTTCAAAACCTATCTGCCTCTACGACATTGTCACCTGCATACGCTCTCTTAATCCATAAACAGCATGCACTCTACCTTGAGTTTTACATCCGCTCACCTTTCCCGCACATGGCCCTGTTAAATGCCCACCCCTCCTTGCACACATTGATCACTTCGCATATCCTTCACTATCTGGTTTTTATGTTAGAGAATTCCTAAGCCCGACAAGACGCCTCCTGAGACGAGACAAGGTAGCAGGAAGCAAAACGCAACAGGGAATGACAATATTAATGTGGTAATAGTAAACTGCAGGAGCGTCTATACTAAAGGTCCCAGAACTGCTCTCATTAATAAACGGTCACGATGCCCACATAGTACTAGGGAAGGAAAGTTGGCTGAAACCAGATGTAAACAGTAATGAAATTATAAACTCAGATTGGAATGTATACCACAGAGACAGGCAGGACAGTGAAGGGGGAGGCGTGTTTATAGCGATAAGAAGTGCAATAGTATCGAAGGAAATTGACGGAGATCCGAAATGTGAAATACACTCCTGGAAATGGAAAAAAGAACACATTGACACCGGTGTGTCAGACCCACCATACTTGCTCCGGACACTGCGAGAGGGCTGTACAAGCAATGATCACACGCACGGCACAGCGGACACACCAGGAACCGCGGTGTTGGCCGTCGAATGGCGCTACCTGCGCAGCATTTGTGCACCGCCGCCGTCAGTGTCAGCCAGTTTGCCGCGGCATACGGAGCTCCATCGCAGTCTTTAACACTGGTAGCATGCCGCGACAACGTGGACGTGAACCGTATGTGCAGTTGACGGACTTTGAGCGAGGGCGTATAGTGGGCATGCGGGAGGCCGGGTGGACGTACCGCCGAATTGCTCAACACGTGGGGCGTGAGGTCTCCACAGTACATCGATGTTGTCGCCAGTGGTCGGCGGAAGTTGCACGTGCCCGTCGACCTGGGACCGGACCGCAGCGACGCACGGATGCACGCCAAGACCGTAGGATCCTACGCAGTGCCGTAGGGGACCGCACCGCCACTTCACAGCAAATTAGGGACACTGTTGCTCCTGGGGTATCGGCGAGGACCATTCGCAACCGTCTCCATGAAGCTGGGCAACGGTCCCGCACACCGTTAGGCCGTCTTCCACTCACGCCCCAACATCGTGCAGCCTGCCTCCAGTGGTGTCGCGACAGGCGTGAATGGAGGCACGAATGGAGACGTGTCGTCTTCAGCGATGAGAGTCGCTTCTGCCTTGGTGCCAATGATGGTCGTATGCGTGTTTGGCGCCGTGCAGGTGAGCGCCACAATCAGGACTGCATACGACCGAGGCACACAGGGCCAACACCCGGCATCATGGTGTGGGGAGCGATCTCCTACACTGGCCGTACACCACTGGTGATCGTCGAGGGGACACTGAATAGTGCACGGTACATCCAAACCGTCATCGAACCCATCGTTCTACCATTCCTAGACCGGCAAGGGAACTTGCTGTTCCAACAGGACAATGCACGTCCGCATGTATCCCGTGCCACCCAACGTGCTCTAGAAGGTGTAAGTCAACTACCCTGGCCAGCAAGATCTCCGGATCTGTCCCCCATTGAGCATGTTTGGGACTGGATGAAGCGTCGTCTCACGCGGTCTGCACGTCCAGCACGAACGCTGGTCCAACTGAGGCGTCAGGTGGAAATGGCATGGCAAGCCGTTCCACAGGACTACATCCAGCATCTCTACGATCGTCTCCATGGGAGAATAGCAGCCTGCATTGCTGCGAAAGGTGGATATACACTGTACTAGTGCCGACATTGTGCATGCTCTGTTGCCTGTGTCTATGTGCCTGTGGTTCTGTCAGTGTGATCATGTGATGTATCTGACCCCAGGAATGTGTCAATAAAGTTTCCCCTTCCTGGGACAATGAATTCACGGTGTTCTTATTTCAATTTCCAGGAGTGTAGTTTTCGTGAAGGTCACGGTTAAAGCAGGCTCAAACATGGTAATTGGATATTTCTATAGGCCCCCTGGCTCAGCAGCTGTTGTGGCAGAACACCTGAAGGAAAATTTGGAAAATATTTAGAGTAGATTTCCCGACCATGTTATAGTTCTGGGTGGATATTTTAATTTACCAGATATAGACTGGGAGACGCAAACGTTTATAACGGGTGGCAGCGACAAAAAAAATCACTGGTTTCAAAGTGCGTTATCTCAAAACTACCTTGAGCAGTTAAACAGAGAACCGACTCGTGGCGATAACATGTTAGACCCTCTGGTGACAGACAAACCCGAACTATTTGAAACAGTTAACGCAGGACAGGGAATCAGCGATCATAAAGCGGTTACAGCATCGGTGATTTCAGCCGTAAATACAAATATTAAAAAAGGTAGGAAGAGTTTCCTGTTTAGCAAAAGCGACAAAAAGCAGATTTCAGAGTACTTGACGGCTCAACACAAAAGTTTTATCTCAAGTACTGATAGTGTTGAGGACCAGTAGACAAAGTTCAGAACCATCGTACAATATGCATTACATGAGTACGTGCCAAGCAAGATCGTAAGACATGGAAAAGAGCCACCATGGTAAAGCCTTGCAGGCAAACAAAAATTACACGAAGCGAAAGGTAGTGTGAGGAGGGCTATGCGAGAGGCGTTCAATGAATTCGAAAGTAAAGTTCTATGTACTGACTTGGCAGAAAATCCTAAGAAATTTTGGTCTTATGTCAAAGCGGTAGGTGGATCAAAACAAAATGTCCAGACACTCTGTGACCAGAATGGTACTGAAACAGAGGATGACAGACTAAAGGCCAAAACATTAAATTTCTTTTTCCAAAGCTGTTTCACAGAGGAAGACTGCACTGTAGTTCCTTCTCTAGATTGTTGCACAGATGACAAAATGATATATGTTGAAATAGATGACAGAGGGATAGAAAAACAATTGAAATCGCTCAAAAGAGGAAAGGCCGATGTACCTGATGGGATACCAGTTCGATTTTACACAGCGTACGCGAAGGAACTTGCCCTCTTCTTGCAGTGGTGTACCGCAGGTCTCTAGAAGAGCGTAGCGTTCCAAAAGATTGGAAAAGGACACAGGTCATCCCCGTTTTCAAGAAGGGACGTCGAACAGATGTGCAGAACTATAGACCTATATCTCTAACGTCGATCAGTTGTAGAATTTTGGGACACGTATTATGTTCGAGTATAATGACTTTTCTGGAGACTATAAATCTACTCTGTAAGAATCAGCATGGGTTTCGAAAAAAACGATCGTGTGAAACCCAGCTCGCGCTATTCGTCTACGAAACTCAGAGGGCTATAGACACGGGTTCCCAGGTAGATGCCGTGTTTCTTGACTTCCACAAGGCATTTGATACAGTTCCCCACAGTCGTTTCATGAACAAAGTAAGAGCATGTGGACTATCAGACCAATTGTGTGATTGGATTGAAGAGTTAATAGACAACAGAACGCAGAATGTCATTCTCAATGGAAAGAAGTCTTCCGGAGTAAGAGTGACTTCAGGTGTGCCGCAGGGGAGTGTCGTAGGACCGTTGCTATTCACAATATATATAAATGACCTTCTGGATAACATCGGAAGTTCACTGAGGCTATTTGGGATGATGCTGGAGTATATCGAGAGGTTGTAACAATGGAAAATTGTACTGAAATGCAGGAGAATCTGCAACGAATTGACGCATCGTGCAGGGAATGGCAATTGAATGTCAATGTTGATAAGTGTAATGTCCTGTGAATACATAGAAAGAAAGATCCTTTATCATTTAGCTACAATATAGCAGGTCAGCAACTGGAAGCAGTTAATTCTATAAACTACCTGGGAGTTGGCATTAGGAGTGATCTAAAATGGAATGACCATATAAAATTAATCGTCGGTAAAGCAGATGCCAGACTGATATTCATTGGAAGAATCCTAAGGAAATGCAGTCCGAAAACATAGGAAGTAGGTTACAGTACACTTGTTCGCCCACTGCTTGAATACTGCTTATCGGTGTGGGATCCGTACCAGATAGGATTGATAGAAGAGATAGAGAAAATCCAACGGAGAGCAGCGCGCTTCGTTACAGGAACATTTAGTAATCGCGAAAGCGTTACGGAGATGATAGATAAACTCTAGTGGAAGACTCTACCAGAGAGACGCTCAGTAGCTCGGTACGGGCTTTTGTTGAAGTTTCGAGAACATACCTTCACCGAGGAGTCAAAAAGTATATTGCTCCCTCCTACGTATATCTCGCGAAGAGACCATGAGGATAAAATCAGAGAGATTAGAACCCACACAGAGGCATAACGACAATCTTTCTTTCCACGAACAATACGAGACTGAAATAGAAGGGAGAACCGATAGAGGTACTCAAGGTTCTCTCCGCCACACACCGTCAAGTGGCTTGCGGAGTAGGAATGCAGATGTAGATCTGCCAAGACTCCAGAAACTTCATTGGCTCGCCTCTAATTCCTACTGCTGGTGTGCTGCCACGCCTGAATCAACACACCAACCCTACACATACGCACACTCTACACTCTCTCCCATTGGAATATTAATGGACTCCATCTGGCAGAAAATGTCCCTGCCTCACATTTTGTTTAAAGACGCCTAAGTGTGAATATCGGCGCGCTCAAGTTGTTTAAGTAGCAACAGTGCTAGTGATCGCTCAACGTAAGCAGTGATACTTCGTTCCGGTATTCGATAAGCTTCCATAGGCTCTGCGAAATCGTTAAAACTTGCACTACGCTGCGACCACAACCACTGACGGTGTCGATAGCACCCGCTCTGCAACACAAACTTCGCAAAACCAGCCGCATAGTGTCATAAATGATACTGATACTCTTCTTGCAACCATGAATAAAGTGATTACCGACGGAATTATCGCGTCTCTCTAAGCAGACACGCACCAGTCGATGTATCCGCAACAAGAGACCTGCAGCCCTCGAAGAAATGTCAACTGGACCGCACGGAGGAGGTAGGAAACGACGACCAATGACACAGAATGGAGAAATCATTACGTGGAACCACCATCACCAACTTCGTTGACTTTGTAGGGGAAAGGGCTGCCACTTAAAAGTTCGGTGAAAAAAGTTCAAAGTTGATCTCAATAATTCTTACGTAAAGACGCTTCAGGAAAACCTATTACTGAAATCTGCACAACTACCGACAGAGGGCGTTTTACACAACTGGCCATTAAAATTGCTACACCAAGAAGAAATGCAGATGATAATCACGCCGGGTGATACGCCAGTATGGCGATGACGAATACACGCTTCCAATGTGCGTTCACCGCGATTTCGCCAAACACGGATGTGACCATCATGATGCTGTAAATAGAACCTGGATTCATCCGAAAACATGACGGTTCGCCATTCGTGCACCCAGGTTCGTCGTTGAGTACACCATCGCAGGAGCTCCTGTCTGTGATGCGGCGTCAAGGGTAACCGCAGCCACGGTCTCTGAGCTGATAGTCCATGCTGCTGCAAACGTCGTCGAACTGTTCGTGCAGATGGTTGTTGTCTTGCAGACGTCCCCATCTGTTGACTCAGGGATCGAGACGTGGCTGCACGATCCGTTACAGCCATGCGGATAAGATGTCTGTCATCTCGATTGCTAGTGATACGCGGCCGTTGGGATCCAGCACGGCGTTCCGTATTACCCTCCTGAACCCACCGATTCTATATTCTGCTAGCAGTCATTGGATCTCGACCAACGTGAGCAACAATGTCGCGATACGTTAAATCGCAATCGTGATAGGCTACAATCCGACCTTTATCAAAGTAGGAAACGTGATGGTACGCATTTGTCCTCCTTACACGAGGCATCACAACAACGTTTCACCAGGCAACGCCGGTCAACTGCTGTTGGTGTATGAGAAATCGGTTAGAAACTTTCCTCATGTCAGCACGTTGTAGGTGTCGCCACCGGCGCACAACCTTGTGTGAATGCTCTGAAACCGTTTGCATATCACAGCATCTTCTTCCTGTAGGTTAAATTTCGCGTCTGTAGCACTTCGTCTTCGTGGTGTAGCAATTCAATGGCCAGTAATGTATCTTGTTTGTTGATAATAGGGAGAGAAACATAAACAGGCTCCACCCTTTGGCACTAGGCAAACTTACGAGACGGGAATGTGTGACGTTATTTCAAACACATAGCCAATATTAAGGTTGCAGAGGAAAACCGTGTGAAAATTGAGACTGTGTCAGGGTTAATTACAAATGACTTGGTTTAACATTATTTCTTAGACAAAGAAAATTTGGTGGCCTATGTTCCGACGTTCTTCGCTGCCATACAAGGCGTCATCAGTAGAGCTGAAAACTCCCTGACGGAGGATGAATTGTTAACTGAAATGAAGTGTTGGTGCGAAGCTATTGCCATAAGGTGAATTAGTAAAATTGTAAACCTGAATGGTAAAAGGGTAACAAAGACATCAACAGTTTGTGTTGTGACATTTAGATCACTGAGGCTTGCACAGTTCATTCATATTCACGAGGGTCGCTGCCCAGTGGTTGTGTATATACCCTCCGTTTGACTATAATTATTTGCAATTTGGACATGACAGCGGAACAGAAGTAACACAAGATGTACTTACTGCAGAGGGGCATACAAAACTGTGGGACGGCCAATCAACCAGCCTGTATTCACTGTACCGGTGCTCATAATGCACTATCTCGCATCTCCCCAATGAATTTCTAAAATAAGGAAATAAACAAAATTGTGCCCCTCAATAATATTATCTTCCGAGCAGCAATAACTTTGTAAACAGCCCTTAAGCGAATGCAGTTACTTCTGCGAGACAGGGCAGAGTTTCCGCCCATTCTGACTCCACAGCAGCTCAATGCAAATATCAGCACCACCAGCTTTGATCCGCAGCAACCAACCCATGCCATGACGACAATGCCGCAAGTGTCAGGAACGGTGGCTTCAGTTGATATTGCCAGCCCCTCCTCTCATACAGTATGCCAAACTACACCATAAGCAGTGTATAAATCCGATGGAACACACAGGGCCCCACGAAAGCATGGTTCGCTGGGACCAATTCTATCAACTAGAACTCGCTCCAGTGCGTCCCAACCACTACCCACAGCAATTTCACAGACTCAACCAACAGAGTGATGTTGCGAACTACCTTTTTAACAGCATTTGAACTATAGTTATGTCTGTGATGAATGATATATCGTAGCAGCAGGCTTGTAATGGGTCCAGTTCCGCATATCAATCCAAAATACACTCCTGGAAATTGAAATAAGAACACCGTGAATTCATTGTCCCAGGAAGGGAAAACTTTATTGACACATTCCTGGGGTCAGATACATCACATTATCACACCGACAGAACCACAGGCACATAGACACAGGCAACAGAGCATGCACAATGTCGGCACTAGTACAGTGTATATCCACCTTTCGCAGCAATGCAGGCTGCTATTCTCCCATGGAGACGATCGTAGAGATGCTGGATGTAGTCCTGTGGAACGGCTTGCCATGCCATTTCCACCTGGCGCCTCAGTTGGACCAGCGTTCGTGCTGGACGTGCAGACCGCGTGAGACGACGCTTCATCCAGTCCCAAACATGCTCAATGGGGGACAGATCCGGAGATCTTGCTGGCCAGGGTAGTTCACTTACACCTTCTAGAGCACGTTGGGTGGCACGGGATACATGCGGACGTGCATTGTCCTGTTGGAACAGCAAGTTCCCTTGCCGGTCTAGGAATGGTAGAACGATGGGTTCGATGACGGTTTGGATGTACCGTGCACTATTCAGTGTCCCCTCGACGATCACCAGTGGTGTACGGCCAGTGTAGGAGATCGCTCCCCACACCATGATGCTGGGTGTTGGCCCTGTGTGCCTCGGTCGTATGCAGTCCTGATTGTGGCGCTCACCTGCACGGCGCCAAACACGCATACGACCATCATTGGCACCAAGGCAGAAGCGACTCTCATCGCTGAAGACGACACGTCTCCATTCGTCCCTCCATTCACGCCTGTCGCGACACCACTGGAGGCGGGCTGCGCGATGTTGGGGCGTGAGCGGAAGACGGCCTAACGGTGTGCGGGACCGTAGCCCAGCTTCATGGAGACAGTTGCGAATGGTCCTCGCCGATACCCCAGGAGCAACAGTGTCCCTAATTTGCTGGGAAGTGGCGGTGCGGTCCCCTACGGCACTGCATAGGATCCTACGGTCTTGGCGTGCATCCGTGCGTCGCTGCGGTCCGGTCCCAGGTCGACGGGCACGTGCACCTTCCGCCGACCACTGGCGACAACATCGATGTACTGTGGAGACCTCACGCCCCACGTGTTGAGCAATTCGGCGGTACGTCCACCCGGCCTCCCGCATGCCCACTATACGCCCTCGCTCAAAGTCCGTCAACTGCACATACGGTTCACGTCCACGCTGTCGCGGCATGCTACCAGTGTTAAAGACTGCGATGGAGCTCCGTATGCCACGGCAAACTGGCTGACACTGGCGGCGGCGGTGCACAAATGCTGCGCAGCTAGCGCCATTCGACGGCCAACACCGCGGTTCCTGGTGTGTCTGCTGTGCCGTGCGTGTTATCATTGCTTGTACATCCCTCTCGCAGTGTCCGGAGCAAGTATGGTGGGTCTGACACACCGGTGTCAATGTGTTCTTTTTTCCATTTCCAGGAGTGTATGTTCACCCTGCTCCCTGTCTCCCAAAATGGCCTATAAAATGGAACGCAGGATCGCTCGAGGAAAGCAAAGACAGCCTTCCACATTTTCTGCTTGAAACTAATGAACATATTTATGTCATCACCTAAACATTGTTAAAACCGAACGAACCGTTCGCTCCCGGGCTTCTCTGTCATAGGTAAGATGGAGTAGAAGGCTACGGCGGTATAGTGTTGTTGATCAAACAAAAAATCCACTTCCCGTTGTTAATACTGGCACTCAGCATGATACAAATAGTGGGTAGCCGACTGTGCCTTACAACCTTGATCTGAATGTACAGCATACAAAGCACCTTTCCAGACAACAGTCAAAAACAACAACTGGAATCGATCTTCTAAGCTGACTACCCTGAAAGAAACTATGGGACCTCGGCGGTGTTTGTCAGTGAAGCAGTGGAAGCCTCAGTACCCCAGAATGGACACAAACGGTCTATTCATAGGGCATCACCCTGTTGGTGGGATTCAGGATGTGACGCAGTCCTCAAGGAAAGAAGGGAGGCATTAAGAATGTACAATACCCTCTATAATGATACACACTTTGTTGTTCTTAAGAAAGCACAAGGTAAAGCCAAGAAAATATTCATTTGCACAAAAAAGGTGGCAGAATTTCTGAAGTGCAATCCGCAAAGAAACACAATGAACCAGGCTTTGGATTGTCGTATGGAACATAAAAAACGATCTGACAATGGACCTGCACACACCTCCGCCATCCGACGAACTTTTGGAATCGTTCTTGAATGTGATAGCCTCACCTGACATACTGGACAAGGAAGAAGAGGCGGAATGTGAAGAGAACAACAGTGTAATTAAATAACAGTTTTCGCTGGAAGAACTACCGACTGCACTCTCCTAAGGGGAGGGTGGTGCACCTAGCTCGGATTATGCTGATCACCCAAGGCTATGATACCTCCCACACAAAGGCAAACTGTCGCTGCTCAAAATTTACGATAGCTTGTGGACACACAAGATCAAAATTGACTCGCTGAGAACACGTGGTGTTGTTTCCTTCCACAAATGGGGAAAAAGATGTGAAAACCCGTGTCGTATCGGCCTCTCATTTTACTATCGTGATCCTTAGTTACTGACATGCACCTAAATTTCGCTTGGAATCGTTATGATAGTTGCATTTATAGATTTGACTGAAACATACAACAACGTCGTCTTGACAATTTTATGAAAAAATTGGAGAAACTTCAGATTTCAAAACCACTCGGGCATGACATTGTAAGCTTTCTGGGTAATAGGAAGACAGTCATTTTGGAACACGGAAATACGCTGGGACTCATAGAAACTAGAAGATCACTCCCATGTGGATTAGGCGTGGCTCCCATATTATTCAGTCTCTATACTGCAGACCTCAATGACCTGTTGGCCGGTGACATCCAACTATCCCAATACGCAGACGACGCATGCATCTGTTCCAAAGACAGTACTTTTCAGTCTTGTCATCTGAAAATTCGCTCCGTTTTCATATGTCCGGATGAGTTTGTATAGAAAGTGACCTCGAAATATCTGATAGCAAGCGTAGTACAATGATCTATACTCGCCAGAGGATTTGAATTCCCCAAACAACGTAACTGGGACAGCATAATTTCCCAGTTGCGACAATAACACAATATCATGGGTTGATTATCGATGATAAACTAATAAGAGGTCATCATATCCAACATATCATTAATAGAAGTGAAAGAGCATGGAATCTCATCGGAACTACGACTGGAGTATGGTGTGCTGTAATCGGCGGACAGCAATGTCTTTATACCGGTCACTACTAAGGGCACACTCTGATTAGAGACATCTATGCTACGGATCAGTGTCAGACATCACGAGTCGGTCGGTGTGGCCGAGCGGTTCTAGGCACTTCAGTCCGGAACCGCGCTGCTGCTACGGTCGCAAGTTCGAATCCTGCCTCGGGCATGGATGTGTGTGTCGTCCTTAGGTTAATTAGGTTTAAGTAGTACTAAGTCTAGGGGACTAATGACCTCAGATGTTAAGTCCCATAGTGCTTAGAGCCATTTGAACCATCAGACAGCACGCTCCAAGGACTCTACACTATGCAGTACAAAGTCTTCCGCGTACACTACCCTCAAATGGTTCAAATGGCTCTGAGAACTAGGTCATCAGTCCCCTACACTATCCTCCATCAGTTTGAAAACGCCAAGTGATTATGGGGAACGGAAAGGTTATACATTATAAAATAGCATTTTACTGTTTTCTTAATGTTTATTAAGCTCAAACAATACATAGGTAAATGCAACTATTAAATTTTAGATTCTTCAAAATAGCCACCCTTTGTTTTAATCATTGCCTCGCAATCTCTCGGCATGTGATGGGTCAATTGTTCAAATGTGTGTCAAATCTTATGGGACTTAACTGCTAAGGTCATCAGGCCCTAAGCTTACACACTACTTAACCTAAATTATCCTAAGGACAAACACACACACACACACATGCCCTAGGGAGGCCGCGAACCTCCGCCGGGATCAGCCGCACAGTCCATGACTGCAGCGCCTCAGACCGCTTCGCTAATCCCGCGCGACATCAATTTTTCCAAAGTTTCACTTGGAATTAGTCTCCATTCTTGTTGCGGGACCTCCCACAAGTGTGTTCCATTCATGATTCCCCTTTTTCGAATCATCCCGTCCAGTTTGTCCCATAGTGGCTCCATTGGGTTACAATCAGGTACTGGGGAGGCCATTCCATGTTTTTTTTTTTAATTTTATGAAGCTCTATAGATTTTATGCTTACTACCTGAGCCCCCATCTTACTCTGTTACTCGCTCCTGTGAACGGGAACGCGTTATGCAGATCTTGCTGCCTCTCGCGTCCATCTAGAAAAGATAAGCTGAAGATGCCTAAATAAGGCGAAATGCGTTGTTGAAAAATAAAAAAATCTAAAATTGCAACCAAGACTGTTTTTAATCAATAGTGTTAGGCACTGGTTTGCTGTATGCCACATATGGATTGGAAGAATTTCTATAGATTTTAAATAGTTGTGACACAACCGGGATGTATGTTTCGGGCCGTTGTCTTACTGCAAAACAGTCGTTCACAACCAGACGCATACCTATGTCTTGGCATGTCACTGCAGAATAGCATGATAATTCTTTTGATTCATATTTCCACCTACTTTCACCAAATCTCCGATATCACTCCCTGCACCCTCCAAAGTACAGAACCCCCTCCATACTCCAGAGTTGCAACGAAGCACTGAGGACTCAAGCGTTCATGGGGTAAATGGCGGACGAAAAGACGACGTTTACTTCCAAATGTTACGAACTTGAAATCATCAGTGAATAAGACTCTTTCCCCATCAAGTACTATCTGTTGGTGTGTCGTAGCCCACTGAAGCCTTTTCTTCCTGTAAACAGGGCGCGCCGGCCGCGGTGGCCGTGCGGTTGTAGGCGCTGTAGTCCGGAACCGCGGGACTGCTACGGTCGCAGGTTCGAATCCTGCCTCGGGCATGGATGTGTGTGATGTCCTTAGGTTAGTTAGGTTTAAGTAGTTCTAAGTTCTATGGGACTGATGACCTTAGAAGTTAAGTCCCATAGTGCTCAGAGCCATTTGAACCAAACAGGGCGCAACAATGGTTTCCTTGCTGCTATATAATCCTGGAAGTTGTTTTCTGCCAGACGCCGTCTCACTGTTGACTCACTCACTGGTTTATCCCTAGTTTTCTTCAGTTCAGCAATCAATTCACGGACAGTTTTGAATGTATTACGTTTACTGGTCACTACCAAATACTTTTCCTGGCGTTCTGATGTTTGCCAGTGTCTTCCTGAGCAAGAATAATGGTCACAGGAGCCTTTATCTCGATACTGGTGTATGGTCTTGACAACTCCGGTGATGGAAATCTTCTGTTTCTTTGATATTTGCCGGATACTGTTCCTTTCTTGGAGGAAAGTGATTGTCTATTTCCGTGGATCATAAGGAATCTGACCATTTGGAGCCACTTTCACTTACTTTAGCTGCGTGTATTACCTTCTTTCTTGTACGAGGGCAGTTCAATAAGTAATGCAACACATTTTTTTCTCGGCCAATTTTGGTTGAAAAAACCAGAAATTTCTTGTGGAATATTTTCAAACATTCCCGCTTCGTCTCGTATAGTTTCATTGACTTCCGACAGGTGGCAGCGCTGTACGGAGCTGTTAAAATGGCGTCTGTAACGGATGTGCGTTGCAAACAACAGGCAGTGATCGAGTTTCTTTTGGCGGAAAACCAGGGCATCTCAGATATTCATAGGCGCTTGCAGAATGTCTACAGTGATCTGGCAGTGGATAAAAGCACGGTGAGTCGTTGGGCAAAGCGTGTGTCATCATCGCTGCAAGGTCAAGCAAGAATGTCTGATCTCCCGCGTGCGGGCCGGCCGTGTACAGCTGTGACTCCTGCAATGGCGGAGCGTGCGAACACACTCGTTCGAGATGATCGACGGATCACCATCAAACAACTCAGTGCTCAACTTGACATCTCTGTTGGTAGTGCTGTCACAATTGTTCACCAGTTGGGATATTCAAAGGTTTGTTCCCGCTGGGTCCCTCGTTGTCTAACCGAACACCATAAAGAGCAAAGGAGAACCATCTGTGCGGAATTGCTTGCTCGTCATGTGGCTGAGGGTGACAATTTCTTGTCAAAGATTGTTACAGGCGATGAAACATTGGTTCATCACTTCGAACCTGAAACAAAACGGCAATCAATGGAGTGGCGCCACACCCACTCCCCTACCAAGAAAAAGTTTAAAGCCATACCCTCAGCCAGTAAAGTCATGGTTACAGTCTTCTGGGACGCTGAAGGGGTTATTCTGTTCGATGTCCTTCCCCATGGTCAAACGATCAACTCTGAAGTGTATTGTGCTACTCTTCAGAAATTGAAGAAACGACTTCAGCGTGTTCGTAGGTACAAAAATCTGAACGAACTTCTCCTTCTTCATGACAACGCAAGACCTCACACAAGTCTTCGCACCCGAGAGGAGCTCACAAAACTTCAGTGGACTGTTCTTCCTCATGCACCCTACAGCCCCGATCTCGCACCGTCGGATTTCCATATGTTTGGCCCAATGAAGGACGCAATCCGTGGGAGGCACTACGCGGATGATGAAGTACGACATTGGCTCCGACATCGACCAGTGGAATGGTACCGTGCAGGCATACAGGCCCTCATTTCAAGGTGGCGTAAGGCCATAACACTGAATGGAGATTACGTTGAAAAATAGTGTTGTGTAGCTAAAATATTGGGGAATAACCTGGTGTATTTCAATGCTGAATAAAACAACCCCTGTTTCAGAAAAAAAATGTGTTGCATTACTTATTGAACTGCCCTCGTAGTACACTACCTTGATGCAAACGGATCTACAATGAACCGAACTGTAAACATCGTACCTCTACTCAGTCGCACCGTCCACTAGCGTCACCTGCTGTGTTAGTAGCACTACTTGCACAGCTAAAGTCAGTTTATATAAAACTGAGCAATATCAGTATGTACTAATATACAGGGTGGTCCATTGATCGTGACCGGGCCAAATATCTCACGAAATAAGCGTCAAACGAAAAAACTACACAGAACGAAACTTGTCTAGCTTGAAGGGGAAACCCGCTAGGTGGCGCTGCCATAGCTCAAACGGATATCAACTGCGTTTTTTAAAATAGAAACCCCATTTTTGATTACATATTGGTGTAGTACGTAAAGAAATATGAATGTTTTAGTTGGACCACTTTTTTCGCTTTCTGATAGATGGCGTTGTAATAGTCACAAACATATGGCTCATAATTTTAGACGAACAGTTGGTAACAGGTAGGCTCTTTTAAATTAAAATACAAAACGTAGGTACGTTAGAACCTTTTACTTCGGTTGTTCCAATGTGATACATGTAGCTTTGTGAACTTATCATTTCTGAGCACGCATGCTGTTACAGAGTGATTACCGGTAAATACCACATTAATGCAATAAATGCTCAACATGATGTCCGTCAACTTCAATGCATTTGGCAATACGTGTAACGACATTCCTCTCAACAGCGATTAGTTCGCCTTCCGCAATGTTCGCACATGCATTGACAATGCGCTGACGCATGTTGTCAGGCGTTGTCGGTGGATCACGATTGCAAATATCCTTCAACTTTCCCCACAGAAATAAATCCGGGGACGTCAGATCCGGTGAACGTGCGGGCCATGGTATGGTGCTTCGAGACCAATCCACCTGTCATGAAATATGCTATTCAATACCGCTTCAACGCACGCGAGCTATTTGCCGGACATCCATCATTTTGGAAGTACATCGCCATTGTGTCATGCAGTGAAACATCTTGTAGTATCATAGGTAGAACATTTCGTAGGAAATCAGCATACATTGCACCATTTAGATTGCCATCGATAAAATGGGGGCCAATCATCCTTCCTCCCATAATGCCGCACCATACATTAACCCGCCAAGGTCGCTGATGTTCCACTTGTCGCAGCCATCGTGGATTTTCCGTTGCCCAATAGAGCATATTATGCCGGTTTACGTTACCGCTGTTGGTGAATGACGCTTCGTCGCCAAATAGAACGCGTGCAAAAAATCTGTCATCGTCCCGTAATTTCTCTTGTGCCCAATGGCAGAACTGTACACAACGTTCAAAGTCGTCGCTATCAATTCCTGGTGCATAGAAATATGGTACGGGTGCAATCGATGTTGATGTAGCATTCTCAACACCGACGTTTTTGTGATTCCCGATTCTTGCGCAGTTTGTCTGCTACTCATGTGCGGATTAGCCTCGACAGCAGCTAAATCACCTACTTGGGCATCATCATTTGTTGCAGGTCGTGGTTGATGTTTCACATGTAGCTGAACACTTCCTGTTCCCCTAAATAACGTAACTATCCGACGAACGGTCCGGACACTTGGATGATTTCGTCCAGGATACCGAGCAGCATACATAGCACACGCCCGTTGGGTATTTTGATCACAATAGCCATACATCAACAAGATATCGACCATTTCGCTATTGGTACACGGTCCATTTTAACACGGGTAATGACCGAGCGAGGTGGCGCAGTGGTTAGACACTGGACTCGCATTCGGAAGGACGACGGTTCAATCCCGCGTCCGGCCATCCTGATTTAGGTTTTCCGTGATTTCCCTAAATAAGTCCAGGCAAATGCCGGGATGGTTCCTCTGAAAGGGCACGGCCGACTTCCTTCCCCATCCTTCCCTAATCCGATGAGACCGATGACCACGCTGTCTGGTCTCCTTCCTCAAACCAACCAACCAACCAACACGGGTAATGTATCACGAAGCAAATACCGTCCGCACTGGCGGAATGTTACGTAATACCACGCACTTATACGTTTGTGACTATTACAGCGCGATCTGTCACAAAGCGAAAAAAGTGGTCCATCCAAAACATTCATATTTCTTTACGTACTATACGACTATGTAATAAAAAAATGGGAGTTCCTATTTTCAAAAAACGCAGTTTACATCCGTTTGACTCATGGCAGCGCCATTTAGCGGACCAACCATAGCACCATCTGGTTTCCCCCTTCAAGCTAGACGAGTTTCGTTCTTTGTAGTTTTTTCGTTTGACGCTTATTTTGTGAGGTATTTGGCCCGGTCACTATCAATAGACCACCCTGTATATGCATATGACAATAATTTCTTGTACATGTTGATCTAACGCAACGTGTTGATAGTGTATATTAAAGGCCACTCGTGGATTCCTCGAAATGAACAAGTAAATGTAACAAGGCAAGCATCTCTACACAGAACTCTCAAATATGATAAATTCCCTTTCACAAATATGTTACTAATGCTCAGAAATCGGTTATCATCATACTGACAAAACGAATGGTCGAGGTCACCTAACATCAAGGGCAATCACTATGCACTGATTCATCCCATGATTCCTAGAGTGCCATGGTATAATAAGACACAAATATCAAGCAGCAGTACAGCATAAAGCAGCAGTACAGCAGTTACAGCACTGCTAAAATTTAATCGTTGGAAGTTGAACAAACACCTCTGTCATATCAACGTCAAACCTGTGTGTTTGCGGAAAGAAAGTCAGATCCAAACCACGAATTCCTACAATATCGTCGGAACACTTATCTCGCAAACGTCCTTGCCTGTAATCTTTGGTCTTTTGATCACGTGTTCCCAAGTGGCCTCCAAACTTTGCTAGCATCCGACGATATAGCAACATATAAATTATTATGTGAGTTTACCACTAGTGCTACAATAAAGATAAAGCACCCTGCGCTGCTAATCTAAAGCTCTTGGTAGTTAGAATACCAGGGGACGACGAACGCTCAGTTAACTGGCTATATTTCCAAGTTCTTCTCAGCAGGATATGGAACACTCAGCCTCTAAATGCATGTCACTATGAACCTTCTATGTGTATGTATCTGGAAACTGGTATATATGTATGTGTGGCTGTAATTCCCAGATCTGGTTTTTGTATACTGTTGTTCTGTGGAGATGGTACTTGCAGACCAGCACAAATATTTAATTCTCTACCCGCAGCTTTTGAAACAGTTCTTACCTGAAACAGAAAAGAACATTTTATTGTTATTTTTGATATGTAGTCATTAATATGTCTTATATTTGGAATATCCGAAACGTGCACCAACTGCAATTTATCATTTGTTATTGTGTTACCAGCAGGATTTTTGCAGCAGACTACAACTTTGTATCCTGTGTTATATTTTAGTCTTGGTTACCTGTTTCAGTGTACTGTAGTTGTTAGACTTGTCTCATGTCGACAGCAGCGCTTTGTTAAGCCCATGTAACTTCTAACCCGGGTATGTCTTAAACTAGTGTCTACTCTGAATTGTCACAACAACCTGTAATATACCAATTCCACTGCTGAGATTGCTATATGGACACGTTCCAAATGCCAATACATTGAAAGCAACGTCCCTGCCTCAACATTCATCGAGCGTCTTAGCTTCCTATCCTCTATCGCACGAAGGGTCTTTCCCCTCCCTCTCTGTGCTTTCTTTCCGTGTTCACGTCCAGGTCTCCTGCTCTTTTCTCTCTTATACAATGAACAATTATCTCGACTTCTACCTTCTTAGACCCTTTGATTACAGCACACACTATGCCCCTAGAGAAAATATCATTTACGTCTCCTGATTCTGTGCCTTTGCAATGCAATTTCAGTTCCAATGAATTTGCTGTACTTTTTAAGATGTCATAATTTTTTTTTATTTTTTCCAGTATGTTGCTGCGGTTTTCAGTCAGAAGACTGGTTTGTTTCAGCTCTCAACGGTCCTCTATAATGTGTAAACCTCTTCAGCCTTGCATAACTACTGCAACCTGCATACATTTCAACCTACTTACTGTTGTCAGGCCTTTGTCTCCCACAACAATTTTTATTCTTCGTACTTCCCTACATCACCAAACTGACGATTCCATTATGTCTCAGGATGTGTCCTATCAATCGATTCCTTCTTTTAGTCAAATTGTGGCTGCTCCACAAAACGATTCAGTAAGCCCTGTTTAGTTGTCCGATATAACCATTCAATGTTCGGCTTTCTCTTGTGTTAAATACCTTCAGAAATGATTTGCTAACATTCAAACTTAAATTTTTATAAATAAATTTCTCTTTTTCAGATGCGCTGTCCTTGCTACTGCGGGTTAGAATTTTATATCCTATCTACTTTTATAATCGTCAGTTACTTTGCTGCCCAAATAACAATAGTCTTTTACTACGTTTGTCTTATTTCCTAAACTAATTTCCTCAACATCGGCGTTCTCCTACACTCCAATACATTTGTTTTACTTCTACTGTTGTTTATCTTATTTCTTTTTTTAACACACTTTCAATTTCATTCAGCTGCTCTTCCAAATCCTATACCGTCCTTGATAGAATGGCAATGTTATCAGTAAACCTTGAAGTTTTATTTCTTCTCCCTGAACTTTAATGCCCTTTCCACATCTCTTTCTAGTTTCCTTTACTGCCCGCTCGCTGTACAGGTAGAATAACATTGGGGATAGGCTATAACTTGGTCTCGCTCCCTTCTCAATTACTGCCTCCATTTCCCATCCTTTTGTTCTTCTAACTACATATGTCGTAAGGTTAGTATTGTCTCGCGTGTTCCTCTTTTTCTCCGGAACCCAAACTTTTCTTCCCTGTGGCCGGTGTCTACCAGTGTTACCTGTCTACTGTAAATAATTCGTGTCAGAATTTTGCATGCCTGGTATTAAAATGATGGCACTGTGTTATACATATCTGTCAGCCGCTGAGTTCTTTGAAATTGGAATGATTATAAGCTGAAATCTAAATGTCAGTAGTTATACTCTTAATATCATCAACAAAATTCTAAAACAATTCATATTTCTAATTACTGTGTGTCCACTCTAATTAACTTATTATAAAACTATTAGGCTGTAAAGCTGAATGTTTGTGCTTTTCTACTCTGCCCATTTTTCCTCATATGGGATGAGGATTAAGGAAGAACTGTCTTCACTCTTTCTCCTCCCTAACATTTATCTCATCTAGTCAAGGGTATACATTTTCAGGAGGTGAGAATATGTTGTTCTTTAATTTTATGACAGAATTCTCTTTCTGAGGATGCATTCGTCAAGGTACCTAAGGTAGAGAATTGTGTGCACCACCCGTCTGTGAATCGTATAAACTTGTTTTGTGGGTTTACATGTTACAGTCGCTGAGGCGGAATTTGGGGACTAGCCCAGTATTTGTGTAAATGATCTTGGTTAACTGTCTAAAAACGAAATTCAGGCTAGTAGAGGGATTATGGTCTTCCAAGGATAGGGGCAAGGTGGATGTGCAACCCACACTACATGATTTATTATCCCCTCTATCATCCCGAACAGAAAAGCGATTTA
The DNA here is from genome assembly GCF_023864345.2 of Schistocerca serialis cubense. Classification (NCBI taxonomy): domain Eukaryota; kingdom Metazoa; phylum Arthropoda; class Insecta; order Orthoptera; family Acrididae; genus Schistocerca; species Schistocerca serialis. Next base: position 837,490,068 of record NC_064640.1, read on the forward strand.
TGACCCCCCCTCCCCTGTGAGTCACACAGGCTACAATAGGTCCCTGGATGATTTAGTACCCCATCCTCTAGCTTCAATGCTGCAGGACTACCCTCACTTGCTGCAAGTCTCTCTCAGGTATTGCATGTCGAAATACCTCTCTAAGTTGCGGATTTTAGACTCTCCTCCCCCTCCCCCAAGGTCAAAGGGTCACAGGGCAATCCAATATGGGACAGACCCAAGATGGCACAACTAGCCCACCTACCTGTGGTGGTGATCCAAGATGGCGCACCTCATGGAACAAGCCCATCCTGCGTAGCTGACAGCTTCATTAATTGTGATCCTGTAACCCTACTCCAATACCCCTGGCAGACAGTGGAATTAATTGTGGTCCCTGTAACCAAGAGGAGCTCCTGTGTGTTATGGTTTTTTTTATTTTGTGTAAACAATTAAAGCTGTGCTGACAACCAAACAGTCGTGGGTCTCGCAGCACATGAAGTGCCTCCGCCTCTACAGACCAATTCACTCTGCCAAGTTCAATATATGTTAGTGTGATTATCTCAGAACCCTATGTTGCGTCACATATGGATGGAGGACCCCTGATAACAGCTAGCTACAAGCTAAAGCAATGAGAGTTCCATCTTTCTTATTCGATTCATGGTTTATAAGGTAAGTTCCAGCAACAGCCTAAGTTAACACTGAATTACAACTAGAGATAAGTTTGAAGACTCAAGTAACGCTCAACTGCAGCTGCAAGCGCAACTGGAGTGTTAACGCTTCTTAAAATTCACCTTTTTTAAACGTAGTTAATGTGAAAGTCATCTAACTCACATTTAAACATTTACTGTCATGGTTAATAGCGGAATTGTGTGATATCGACCGCCACCAGCATTTAAACAGAGTGATGATGAAACAATTTAGAGCGAAGAGATTGTCATAGGACTGAAACTGGTTACAATAGATAAAACTGGAAGCTCCATAAAGCTTTCTCAGATGATGCTGTCATCTATACAAAGACGGTATCGAAGTCCAGGAAGAACTGGAGTGGATCAGTAAGTGGTGCAGGGGCTTGCGGTTGATCATCAATCTAAATAAATGTGACACAATACATGTAGAAACAGGAAAACAGGTCTGTTACTGTTAGATTACGGTATTGGAAACAGTATCAACTGTAAAATAACTCATCAGTGCTACATAGTTCATGGCAGCAACTTGCATAGTTTATATCAATGGCAACAGTAACACTTGATTACAGTTTACCATCAGACTTGAAGTTCTGTAGGGAAATATTTTGTTGATTCCCTCCAGGATAGAGAAAAATCAGCTTGTACAAAAAGATTTAGGTGCGCATGTCTTTTACATTGTACTCGAGAACAGAATAGTCAAGAAATGGTCGTGAACCCATTCACTAAGTACTTGGATGTAATCTGCACAGTGTTTTTCTCACAGTTTTGCTGTAACATGGCGAAATTTGTGCAGTGTTGCTGCCACTTGGTGTGGGGCAATTTTTTACAATTTTGCTGTAAGATTGAAAAGTGTCGTGTTGTCTTCACAGCGCACTAGCATTAACAACAGAAGGCTTAATGCGTATTGTACTGCTATACAAATTTTTTGCCCTAGCTTGGAGGACAAAATCATGTATGGCTGACTTTGATATTGGATATAGGTAAATCTGGGTAGTCCATGTAACCCATTCATGTAGAATTAAGTGGTAACTCTAAGAACTTTGTTCAAGGCCACCAACCTCCCACATCCCCACTCCCACCTTCTCATCACTACTTTCTCTCTATACAATCCAAGTTTGCTACCTCTGCATATTTTTATTATTTGTAGTGGGGCATAGGAATATCAGAGGGTTGTGTGTATATAAGACTTGTTATTTAGCTCGTATGGGTAGTTCAGATCATTCTGACTGACTGTGTAAAAAATTTTTGCACTTAAGCTGCTACTTCTAGCTCAGCATTTGAATGAGGGTAGGCTATACATTGCAGACCATATGAACTATTTCAGAGTGGTCAGCTAACACCAAGGTTTTGATTTCCACGATATGGGGACAAAATGTGTAATATCGCAAAAACATCAAAGTTACGACGTGAGTGAGCAACTGTGTTGCTGCACAAAGAGGACGCTATTGATCGAAAGTGCTGTTGTAGACTTTGTCAAGTCATGTATATAATGTATGAATCATCCAGAAAAATGGTAGTAGAAGTTGATAATAATAGTTAAGAAGTTGGCAAACATTATATACTTACTTGCGGGTGGAAGCCTTCCACACCTCCACTTATTCCTCTTTATATATATAACCACAATGAAAGTTTATCACAACGTTTCATGAGTAATTATATGTAGGCAGTTGGCAGCCATGGTGGACGGTTGCACACAAGTGCTCATACATAAACAACAGTGTCAGAGTGTTGTGTACATTGCAGTGCTCTCCATAGTTCCTGGATAATGTTGTTTAATACTTTTGTCATAAACAGCGTTATTTTAGAATTTTCATTCATGATTTAAAATCTGCGTTCAGCGAATATCAGTGGTGTGTTTCCAAGTCAGTGTTAACGTTTTCCCGCTTTCTAATCGTTAAATGTTGTTTTGGATTCATTACAGTGCTGATTTCCCAATAGCATCGGTTTCAAATTTGATATGAGAAAATATCGTGCTTTTTAGTTTTCAATCAGTTTGTGTCTTCTACTAACTACATTCAAAGAACATCTTTCGTGTTATTCTTTGTATGCCTGACGCCTGGAGGTACGCTGCACACCTCACCGAAAGATAAATTTTTACTAGTTATTACTTGATTACATTGTAAGTGTGTTGTGGAACTTTTTAGTTTACTGTAAGAGTAGCGTCATGTGTGACGAATGCGAATGATGTCGTAGGTTAATTGGTATGTGGGATACATGTCAGGATTGTGGGTTTCTGTTTCAGTGGGGAGAATGAGGTGGGGAAGTCAAAAAAAGTGTCAGATAGGGCTCTTCCATGGTGTTGCAGATTATGTAGTAGAGACAAGAAATTCGTGGGACAGGGAAGAAAGATTTGTGTCCTTGACGTAGAATTAGAAATGGCGTTTTTTAAAATTAAATAGGTCGAAGGGGGAAAGACTGAGTGGGAGCTGGGAGAAGGTGACAAATAATAGGCAAAACGAGAAAACGTCAGAAATCACGTTTAAAATTCCAGTTGTCTACCAGTTTGACTTGTTACCTGATGTAGGAGAAGAGCCTCAACCAGTTTTTGAGCATAGTAAGGTGCAGCAGATTCTCAGAAACTACTTTAAGGCTAGGTCAGTAGAAGAAGTCATGTGGCAAGAAAAGAGCCTTGCTGCTAGGTAGCAGTCATGGTAGAGGTGTACGTTCATTGGTCCAGGAAAATCTTGGTGTAGAATACCAAGTCACAAGCATCCTAAAATCTCGTGCCAATCTTAGCCAGGTGACAGAGAAAACCTTGAGACAACAGGATACTTAAAGTAGGAGGAGAACGAAACAGCTTGGCTAGCAACATAGAATGCAGCATTAGAGGTGAGCTATAGGAAGTCCGCCCCTCGTGGTCTCGCGGTAGCGTTCTCGCTTCCCGAGCACGGGGTCCCGGGTTCGATTCCCGGCGGGGTCAGGAATTTTTCCTGCCTCGAGATGACTGGGTGTTGTTGTGTCGTCTTCATCATCATCATTCATTCCCATTACGGTCGGAGGAAGGCAACGGCAAACCACCTCCATTAGGACCTTGCCTAGTAAAGCGGTGCAGATCTCCCGCATCGTTCCCCTACGCTCTGTAAAGAAGCATGGGACTTCATTTCCATGTCCATATAGGAAGTAGGGGGAGCAGCAGGAGTACACATGTGAGTTTGTGGAGGTTTTGCAGCGACATGGCTAGCCCTGGGTTAACGTGGCTGTTAGCTGTGTGAACAAAGGACTGAGCGGATTGCGTATGACTGAAAAAAAGTCTCATATCGGTAACGTTCCTGTTGCTACGATTAGGAGATAGGAATGCACTACTCATGGCCTGCATGTGAATAGCAGCTGTTGGAAAGATTACCTGAGCATCTTGCAGAAAGTGGAAGGGGGACCACAAGCACACATGACAAAATCTCTGTGATTATCATAGTCAAGGAGGCGCATTGTTGAGTCCACTCAGAACATTTGAGGGTTGAACAGCAAGATAGATGAACTTCTTGTACACTTGAAAGATGTGAAAAATTCTGAAGTGACAGATGTACTATGCTTTTCTGAACACCACGTAGCCACAGATATGGAGAACTGAAACATCAGGGATTACAGATTTCCATCATTTTCGTGTAGAGTTAACGTGGGTGGAGTTGCGACATATATAAAAGTCGGACACGAAGTCCAAAATATTGAAACAAATAGTTTTAGTGTTGATCATAACTTAAAATCCTGTACTTGTGAGTTGGCACTTCAGAATACCTCTCTAATAACTATACCAGTCTACAGATTTCCTCTAGGAAACTTTCAGCTATTTATGAGAAATGTAGATGTATTAGTAACCTATCTTTCAGACAAGAGGAAACAGTTAGTGGTTTCTGGAGATTTCAATGTTGATTTCTTAAAAGGGAAGGAAGGAAAAAATTAACTAGAATTATTATTTTTAATCCAAAAAAATGTGTGTGAAAACTTATGGGACCTAACTGCTAAGGTCATCAGTCCCTAAGCTTACACACTACTTAATCTAAATTATCCTAAGGGCAAACACAAACACCCATGCCCGAGGGAGGACTCGAACCTCCGTCGGGATAAGCCGCATAGTCCATGACTGCATTTTCAATCCAATTTTAGTAGTGAATTTTCCAATTCGTGTGTTGTAACATAGTAAAACACTGATTGATTACATTTTAGATGGGGCTCAGGCTGAAACAATTAATGTGTACCCAGTTTCTAATTGAATATCTAATCATGATGCACAATTAAACGAAATAAAAAATATGGCGTCTTACAACACTGAGGCAGGTTCATACAAAGCAGTGAGGCTTACTGATGAGAACAGGATACAGTGTTTCAAGAGAAGTTAAAAGAGCTGATGTACGATGAGATATATGTGGAAAAATATACTAATGCCAAATTCAATTTATTCAGTAGCAAATTTGTGTCAATATTTGAAAGTTTCCTTAAGATTATCCAGAAGATCCATTAAAAAACAAGTAAGCTAGGGATGACTAAGGGAATTAGAATCGCATGTAAGAGGAGGAGGGAAATCTATATAAAGGCCAGAGTAGGTCAAGATCTGACATCACTTGCATACTAAGAAAATTGTAGTATTTTAAGGAAAGTCATTAAAATGCTCAGAAGTATGCACAGCCTAATGTAAATAAGTAGTGCAGATAAGAAGATTAAAATTAAGTGGGATTTTGTCAAATGGGAAGTACTATAAGAACTAAACTAAATGACTATGTTGTAACTGATAATTGACAATCTGCAAGTACTTTTAATAAGCACTTTCTAAATATAGCAGTGAAAGTGAGATTAAATGGTTCAGAAGAAGAAATAATGGGCTATATTAAAAATGTTATTCCAGTAAACTTTAAGCAACTAGAAGTAGGACCAACATCCTTCACTAAAATTGATAGAATTAAAACAAATATTAAAAACAGAATATCTGATACGTTAATTGAATTTGAAACAGGCTTCTGACAACCTGTTGCAACTTAATAAGAAACGCCTTTTGTGATATATGCATTGCACCACAGACAGAGGGAAGTTTTCCACACAGGTTAAAATATGCATGTGTTACACCTCTTCATAAGAAAGATGACAGGACACACTTAAACAGTTAGCGCCCAGTTTCCCTATAGACATCTTTTTCTAAAATATTCGGTAATGTAGTGTACTCAAGAGCAGTCCCACACTTCTGTGGAAACAATTTACTCATAATATCACAGTTCGGATTCCAGAATGGTTGACCGACTGAGAATGCTATTTATACATTCACCCATCAAACAGTACAAGCCTTAAATAATAAAATATTGCTGTTGGTATTTTTTGTGTGCAGATCATGTTACTCTAAAAAAAACTCAAATTTTACAGTATTTCTGGCGAATCCCAAAGAGTTCAATTTTGGGTCCACTCCTATTCTTTATGTATGTGAATGACTCTCCACTTAGCATTCAACAAGAAGAATTGGTACTTTTTGCAGAAAATATTAGTGTTATAACAAATTCCATTACAGAGAAAGTAATGGCAGAAATGAAAAATAATATTTTCCAAAAAATTATGTAGTGGTTCTCAGAAAATGGACTCTTCCTAAGTTTTGAAAAATTAACAACAACTGATGAAGCACACGAGCAAGAGTCAGTATATTTATGAGCTTACATACTGATGAAAAAATGTCCTGGAAGCAGCATATCACTGAACTTGTCAAACAATTAAGTTCAGCTACTTTACCTCTCCTCATAATTGCTAGTCTTGGAAACAAACGAATCGGGAAACTGACATATTGTGCATATGTCCACTCAATAATGTGTTATGGAATAATTTTCTAGGGTAACTCTTCACTTAGAAAAGCATTAACTGCACAAAAGCTATGAGTAAGTATAATACCGGTATTTAATGTTCATCCATGGACATCATATCCTTACCTTTTCAATGAGCTAGGTTTTTTAAGTGTGCCATCACATCACATATATTTACTAAGGAAATTCCTAAGAAACAATTCATCACAGTTTGAGAAGAACAGTCAAGGATACCTACAAGATTAGTGGCAAAAATGACCTTTATTACCTACTATGAAAGCTGTCAGTGGCTCAGAAAGGATTTCAGTATGCAGAAAAAAAATTAATCGTTCACCCAATAACACAAAATATCTGACAGATCGCAAAGCGAGTTTTAAATTTCACTTCAAATCATTTCTCCTGGACAACTCCTGGCACTTCATTGACGAATGCCTACTTCAAAACTGTAAAAAATGTTTTTAAGTGTAGTTTCATGAATAGGACTAAACACTAATATATTCATTAATATTAACAGGAATTATGGATATATGTCCTGTAAACTGACGCATTCGACATTATCTTGATAAAAGAATCGTTGAAATGATCTATGGAACTAGTAATTAATTGGCTGACTAACAAACTAAGTAACTCTATATACCGTTAGATATATTCAGTTTTTTAATAAATGATGAATACATTTAATTTTATAAAAAAGATATTATTTTAATAAATGTTCTTAACCAACCCATTTCCTAATCACTTCATTATCTTAGAGAGTGTTAAAATATTGCAGTATCTTACTACTTGCAAATATATGATACATTTTTCTGTATCAGTATCTTAATATGTCTAAATAATGTAGTTGTTTTTGTAATCACACTTGCATATTACGATATGCAACTTGTGTATTTTTTGTATGCACATGGTCATTATCTACCCCAGAATGATTACAAAAGAGGTCATATGTGAATGAAATTTCTTAGTGACCATCATAAGATATTACAGAAAACGGAGGTAAAAATCAATAATAATAGCTGTAACACAGAGAAATAATATGATAGTATCTAATTACAAGATTAGTGGTAATCAGCACACAAGTATCTTGGGGTAATACTGTTAAACAGAATCATCACAAAAAGAAAAACGGAATTAAGAATTGCGAATGGAAGTGTTTGGGAGACAATGAAATGCACCTGTAATAGAAATCGTATACAAGGCACTAGCGCCAGCAATTCAGGAGTACTGTTCCAGTGTTTGGAGCCCTTATCAAGAATGCATTACGGCAAACATTAGAGTTTAAATTGCATTAGTTTTTTGCGCATACAGTATGCACACAAATTATTAACTTTTTCACATTATTAAGTGCCTAATTTCTTTAGTGCGTGCACTTGTTTTTATTTCTCCATACCATTAGTTTTGCGAGTCATATTGTTTTTAGTGACACATATTTCTTTTCCAATATTAAGTCTCTATTGTGAGCAGAAAATTTTCTATGATATATCAACAACAGTAGAGTCCCTCTCTCCAACATTGCAACTGCTGAATTCTAAAAAAAAAAAAAAAAATATTTGATCATATATGTGGTTCATATTGTAGAAAAACCGAACACTTCTTCATACGAGGCAGTACAGAAGTAGGAGTGCTGATATAACGCATGTGACAGACTGCCAGAATATAAACGAGATTTCAGAAGTCACTGTACGAGGTGCAGGGGTGGAGAAGAGTTTTTACCTCTTTAATTGAGACGAATTTTGCGTGAGAACAAGACATACACTCGATTCCCTCCTTATCTACCACCTAATTAATTATGCGCACAATGGTAATGGAAGAAAATGATGGTGGACCCTGCTAGTTGGTAAAATAAGGAGTGCACACTCACAATAATTTAATAAAAATCGTAATCTACTCAGGAAAAAAAGAGAACTTTATCATAATAAACAACAGGAAATGGGATTCTGCATATATCTACGAAATGATATGCGGATTAAATATTACAGTGAGATTTATTATTTATCAGAGCATGAATGCACATGATTGTCGACACACACAGTAGGTTAAAGGATAGGGCATACTGAAATACTATGAGAATAAGAGTTGGCTCGAGAACAAGGGGCTCCTACTCTCTGTGATAATAGATTGACGATAATGACTGGAGGTCCTAATGAATTAATTATTAATCTTCCGACTATATAGCAGTATCGCAATTAGTAGTGAGAGCTCAAATGGGATCACATGGAGAAACAAGCAAGGTGGACTTGTAGTAAAGCGAGCGCGCGTGCTGCTGATGGGTTCAGTATAAAATTGATAAGGTCCTACAATGCCAGAGCCGCAAAATACTGTACCAGTACTGAAATCTGCAGCACGTCGTCGGTAGGCAGCGTCCTGATGATGTAGGTGCCGACTTCTGCCGTGCAGCAACTCTGTGTCAACCCCTGGCCTCGAAGGCTGTCCGAGAATTCTAAGTTCTTCCGAAAACGAGCGACCAAGTCGCAAGACCATCCGACTCTGACGAAGATCAGATCCCGAATCCTCTGCCCGCACAACGCAAGAGTGAAGCCAACATTGCTCTACTCCCTACTCTCCTCGAAAAAACGCGAATCAGCATTCAGTTCTGATTCCAAAATTCCCCCACACTGTCTCAGAACATCATTCGCGCCAATAGCGACCTTTCCCTCCAATTTCGAGCAGGGCTTTATGACGTCAACAAGCCTCAGTTTAAGTTGACGAATCATGCCTCTGCTATTCAGCTGAGGGCACTGACCGTTTGACCGGCTACAGAAACAACCTACGTAGACCACCGGCCATCCGGTGCCAGACAGTCGCACCCAGCAGGGCACAGTCCACAAGTATTCTCAGACTCAAGAGGACAATGCAGTCAGTCGGTGCCAGGAAGCTTCGTACCGGACGCGACAGAGCGCTAAACACATAAACTGCGGAGACACTCAGACGTCTCGCAGGTCATTTCGCCCTGCATACAATAGGCGAAACTGGACCGTCGTCAGTCGTTCCGCCAGGCGCTTAAGCGTATTGTACAAACCCCTCAGAATTCAGGGAATTGCAGCCCCCAACCGGAAACTCAGTCTGCCGCGTCCTCCGATGCTCGCCTCGCGCAGGTCACCCATGGAACTAAACCAACATGCATGGGAATAAAGTGAAAATTAGTTTTTGAGCTCTCAGTACACTGCAGCGTCAGAACCGCTAGACCACCGCGGCCGGCTTGACTTTGTTCAATAATATTTACAAGTGCAATTATAGACTTAACTGCGAATACTGCTTTACAATTCTGATTGCTTCTCACATATAGATGAATTGGCAATGCATAAACTGTATGTGGCGCCTGGCTAGGTCGTAGCTACTGACTTAGCTGAAGGCTATGCTAACTAGCGTCTCTGCAATTGAGATCTTACAATAACCTTATTCGGTCTGTTACTACCGTTGAATGACATAGAACATCAATAAAATTGGTGAAAATGAGAGGATATATGCAAAAGAGGGCATTGAACCTCTCAACTGTGCTATGGGTGGTACTTGGAGGATGAGGAGAGTGTAACCATGTGAAGAATGATAATGAATACGTAGCATTTGAATATCTGTCCAACTCAGTATGTAGAGGTCGTTTGTACACCCAAGTCTCGTGTGCTGCATCTAGTGGTGCCTGGGCCTTTCAACATGAAGGCTCTGTTAGCTACCTTGCACCCCTCTACCTGCGACTGATGTGTGTGGGTATGGCGCCCTCAAGGGGAGTGCGTAGCGAGCGCCTACTACCCTTCATGCCGCCCCAGCGTGTATTTTCTATATGCAGCTGATCCCTCACAAGCTGGATCACTTAGTACTATTATAAAGATGAAGCAGCAAATGAATAATGGTGAAAGCACTGACTCACCATGAAGAGTAGGTTGTGTTGTACCAGTCATATGTCAATGTGAACTGTCCTGCTGAAAAAGCACATTATTTTCCTGTTGAAGAAATTGTAGTATATAAGGCGGAACTATGGGCCTCATGGAAAAAGGGTGACCCGGCTGAGTCACGCCATTTGACTCTTAGTCTGATCACAAGGGGTGGCCATTATTGCACGCGTTGATCACGTAGGCTGACGTGAGGATCAATGAACTATACTTGACGGGATGTATCTGGAACATCTTAGGGGATTAGAAGTTAGTAGACAGGAATACAATTAAATACTTAGCTTTAATTCAGCATCGGCGATGAACGTCGATCTTGACTTTGTTCAAATGGTTCAAATGGCTCTGAGCACTATGGGACTCAACATCTTAGGTCATAAGTCCCCTAGAACTTAGAACTACTTAAACCTAACCAACCTAAGGACATCACACACACCCATGCCCGAGGCAGGATTCGAACCTGCGACCGTAGTAGTCCCGCGGTTCCGGACTGCAGCGTCAGAACCGCTAGACCACCGCGGCCGGCTTGACTTTGTTCAATAATATTTACAAGTGCAATTATAGACTTAACTGCGAATACTGCTTTACAATTCTGATTGCTTCTCACATATAGATGAATTGGCAATGCATAAACTGTATGTGGCGCCTGGCTAGGTCGTAGCTACTGACTTAGCTGAAGGCTATGCTAACTAGCGTCTCTGCAATTGAGATCTCTGAAGCTATAACGAGGGAACCATTCCTATTAAAGTCGTCTGTAGAACTGGGTAGTGCGCTAGCTTGTCTCTTAAGACCAGCCGAGTGGCGGCGCTCGGTCTGCTAGCGTCGACAGTGGCGACTCGCGGGTCCGATGCGTACTGAGGACCGCGGCCGATTTGAAGCCTACAACGTAGCCAGTGTGGTGCCTTGTGGTGGCACCACAGAAATGGCTCTATGAAGCCGGATCACAGCCTGAGAAATGGAGTATGCACTGGTTACTTTACCCTGCAAAACACTAATTGTGACCGCGAATTGTAAGTGATGGCCTCTCACACCATAAAGCTGTGGATGGGACCTGTGTGCTGTGGAGCATGGTTGTACCCCAGAGTGAATGTTGCTGACACTTAACCTCTCAGCACAGTTATAGCCTGCAGACTAAAAATAAAGGATGCTCAGGCAGCCCTCCCGAGCTCCATCTGATTGGCAATGGCTGTGATGAATGAATCACTAAGCTACAACCCCTTAGTATGCACATAGTGTACCCTGGTGCCATTGAACACACTCGAGGGGGTTCCATTTATTTCCGACGGTATATACTTATACATTTATGTACACTGATGTCCCAAATCAAAGCAACAAACCGCTATTTCCCCATTCACGATATAATCACACAAACTGTCAGTAGATGTCCGTATGATCGTTTTCTGCATACAAGATGGCAATGGACAACCATGCCAACGATGACGTCGGAGCATCTACCAAAGAGGGTAGGTTGGGCAACACGATTCTTTTTCCCGATTCGATTCCTACGATTCAATCTCCCATTGCGAATCGATTCCTAAGATTCGTTCACGATTCATTCTATTCTGCGATGGCACGATTCTTACGGAATGCAAAAAGTTCTACATCTTACTCCCAGATGGCAGGACATGTCTGAAATTGTCAATGGGGCTAGAATCGAACTGTATCATGATGAGATATGCCAGAAATGGTTTATTTATGAGTTAACATGCATATGACGTTACAAGTGTGATTCTCGATTTATACATGTAATGCCTTAATTGATGAAAGGTCACGTTTGATTTGATTGCATCTATTGTTTTATTTCAGTATGCCAAGAAAGAGGAGTCGATTTTTGCGAAAGGTGGTGCAAAATTACGTGGTATGCCAGTTTGGTTGTGTGGCTTAAACGTATCTAACTACAGACGTCTGTTTTATAGTAACAAAATCTAGCAGTGAGGCAGATGTGGTTTACAAATGGAACTATGTAGGATATATATATTGTAAAACTGACTTTTTACGAAAGAATGGAACTATGTAGGTGAACTCAAAAAGCAAAAACCAGTCTAAATACAAAATTTCATCCAAATCGTTAGGGCCATTTTCGAGATACGCGAAATATAATACATAATCCAAGTGCTATTGCTCGTGTGTAAAGAAGGTGTGTGTGTTTTGCATTGCATCCGCAACAAATAAGAGTTACGTATTTATTCATCATACTTGGATTTCTTGATTTTGATCGTGTGTATTGGGAGCTGGGTACTCGCTGTATATCGTTTCTGTCATCACTAGTTCGTGTATTACTAGCGCGAACTAAGATGACGTCGGCGCGGTGGCTGATGATAGCGATAGTGAATGGCAAATGCCTTTACGCTCGTTCCCGTCAGCCACCGCCAAGTGTCAGCTTGGTTTTCACGAGTAATATTACGGGCCACGAACTTCGTTTGTTCGTTCCGAGCTTCCTTTGTTCACACGCATCCTCCACTTGACTGCCATCTGGCGATCGTAATCATTCGGCACGACTCGGCATGATTCGGAAGTTGCCTTCGAAGCATAGCGTACTAAGAATCGATGAATCGTTGGAACTTGGAATCGTCATGACTCGGGAACACGCAATCGTTCTTACGATTGTTTTGAACGACGATTCGTCCATATCACAATTCGATTCTTTATTTAGGGTCGTTCAAACGAACGACTCATTCACGAATCGCCCCAACTCTAGTACACAGCTACAGACAGTGCAGTATGGCACAGAGAAGACGCCTACCAGATTCTCTGCGGTGGAGGACCAAAAAAGAATGCAGGCAGGACAGTCGCAAACTCATGTAACCCCGTGGCTTAATATGAATCGTTCTGTTGTTTCTCGGATGTGGCGACAGTTTATAGAGACCAAAAGTGTATCCCGAAGACCAAGGCAGGGCGACATCAGAGAGAGAGAGGACCGTTATTTGGCTGTAAGAGCACGACGGTCCCGCCTTGGTACTGCAAGGCAACTGGAATCTGGCCTCACAGCATCCATTGGACGTATTGTACCGAGACAAATGGTGTATAGCGAGCTTCAACAGAGTGTCCTTTACTGTTGGAGATCTGCTGTATTTGTACCTCTGACGCGTCTTCACAGAAGGGAATGTCTACAGCGGAGTTATCAACATGTCTCCTGGACGGTCGAACAGTGGGCCAATGTTCTTTACACAGATGAGTTCCTACTTCGTCTGGAGAGTAATTCTCAACGGATTCGCGTCTGGAGGGAACGTGGAACACGATTTTGCGACCCAAACATTGTGGAAAAAGATCGGCATCGAGGAGGATCCCTAATGGGGTGGGCAAAGATTACATTGACAACTCGAACAGCTCTTCTTGAAATTATGCAGGAGAATCAGTAAGGTTGAGATCTTCGGACCTCAAGTGCGGTTGTTGCGAGATGCTGTGGGCCCAGACTTCGTACTGATGGACGATAATACTCGACCTCATAGAACACGGGTTGTTAATATTTTCTTGGCAATGGGAGATATTGCAAGTATGGCATGGCCTGCTCGCTCTCCCGATTTGAATCTTATAGAGCATGTCTGGGATGCACTAGGGTGATGGGTTGCATCACGTCAGCATCCACCAACTTGTGAGTAGCTCTGCAGGAATAATGGGTGCTTTGGTCTCGATGTGAGACTGACGACATCATTCACAGCACACCCCGACGTCGTCAGGCCTGTATTGCTGTCAGAGGTGGTCACACCCCATACTGAGCACATTAACCAGTTGTCATAATGTATGTGCAAATCTGTTAAGTTGACAAAAAAACCAAGAACATTTTTGTCTACCATTATGCATGTTGCAGTTGTTTACGTTCTGTATTCTCTACACCTATTATCCTATACTATCAGCTGTTTGTGCTGTTTTGTGGCAAAATAAACGCAGCCTTGCAAAATTTCCGTTTGTTGCTTTATTTTTGAACACCACTGTATACATAGAGTGGTCAGAAACAGTCTGAAAAGCTTGTAATACTGTTACAGAGTAGATTGTGCTGATAAATAGTTGTTAGAAACATTCCTTATGTTGTGCCATTTCCAAGTTAATTAGTATTAAGTTAGCCAATCAGGCCATGTGAGTGCAAACTGAAGTGGCCTGTCGGAGATGGTCTTTCCAAACTTGTTCTTCATTTGGTTTCCTAAAACTGAACGAGACAGCAATACAAATATTGGACATTGGACAGTAGTAAGGATTAAACCTGAGCCAAAGCATTCTTGTGTGCTATCATCTGTGCTGTAGAACAACTGACACTAATTGTATCTGGTAGGCTGCTGGAATTTGCATACAACAGCCTGATTGACTGACTTCAATTCTAATTAACTTGGAAATGGTGCAATGCATCGAACTTTTTTCTCACGGCCTACTCTGCAACACCCTCACAAGCTTTTCAAACTGTTTCCTCCCAGATACCGGGATCAATTTCAGCCAAATGTGACACACAAAAACTTCACAAGTATCAGCACTAGGGCTTATAACCTCCTATCTCCAACAAGACGCCATTGAATGGCCATAATATCCAAAAACACACAGCTCCAACAAATGTGGAGATAAGGGAGAAAAGACGTTTCTTCAGCTCCTGACAGTAAGGCAGTCTACTTTATCGACCTGTTTTGTAGGGGCTACGTGTGCAGATGAGCATGAGTGGGAGAAGGTGGAGACAGATAGAAGAGAGGACAGGCAAAGAGACAGGGGACAGGAGAGGATGGGCAGGGGGACAGGGGGCAGAAGGGGATGAATAGAGAGAAAGGAGTAGGACGAGATAGACAGAGGGGGAAGAAGGGGAGGGACAGAGAGAGAGGGAGGCGTGGGTGGAGATGGAGAATTAGAAAATAAGATGGATAGGGAAAGGTGGGGAGGAGGGGAAGGAGGAGGAGATCAGTAGGGAGAGAGGCAGGAGGAGATGAACAGTAAGAGTACATAGGGAGGAAGTACATAGGGAGAGGGGGCAGGAGGAGATGGATAGGGCAGGGTAGGAGAAGATAGACAGGAAGAGAGGGGGAGGATTAGTCGACCAGGAAGGTAGAGGGAGGAGTACATGGGCAGAGAGGGTAGGAGAGGATGGACAGAGTGAGGGGGATCAGAAGTTGGACAGATAAAGGTGAAGGATCGGGTGGACAAAGAGACAGGAATGAAAGTGGTGGACGCAGAAAGGGAGGAGTAGGAGGTACATGCAATATACACTGAAGCGCCAAAGGAACTGGTATAGGCCTGCGTATTCATAACAGAGATATGTAGACAAGCAGAATAAGGCACGGCGGTCAGCTATGCCTATATAAGACAACAAGTGTGTGGTTCAGTTGTTAGATCGGTTACTGCTTCTACAATGGCAGGTTATCAAGATGTAAGATAGTTTGAATGTGGTGTTATAGTCGCCGCATGAGCTATGGGACACGGCATTTCCGAGGTAGCGATGAAGTGGGAATTTTCCCGTACGACCGTTTCACGGGTGTACCGTGAATATCAGGAATCCGGTAAAACATCAAATCTACGACATCGCTGTGGCTGGAAAATATCCTGCAAGAACGGGACCAGCGGCTACTGAAGAGAATCGTTCGTGTCAGGAGTGCAACTCTTCCGCAAATTGCTGCAGATTTCAATGCCGGACCATCAACAAGTGTCAACGTGCGAAGCATCCAAAGAAACATAACCGATATGGGCTTTCGAAGTCGAAGGCGTACTCGCGTATTCTTGATGACCACATGACACAAAGCTTTACGCCTCCCCAGGGCCCGTCAACACTGACATTGGACTGTTGTTGACTGGAAACATGTTGCCTGGTCGGACGAGTCTCGTTTCAAATTGTTTCGGGTTGATGGACGTGTATGGGTATAGAGACAACTGCATGAATCCATGGACTCTGCATGTTAGCATGGGACTGTTCAAGCTGGCGGAGACTCTGTAATGGTGTGGGGCGTGTGCTGTTGGCGTTACATGGCGCCTCTGATGGTTGGTTGGTTGGTTTGTTTGGAGGAAGAGACCAAACTGCGAGGTCATCGGCCCCATCGGATTAGGGAAGGAAGTCGGCCGTGCCCTTTCAAAGGAACCATCCCGGCATTTGCCTGGAGCGATTTAGGGAAATCACGGAAAACCTAAATCAGGATGGCCGGATGCGGGATTGAACCGTCGTCCTCCCGAATGGGAGTCGAGTGTGCTAACCACTGCGCCACCTCGCTCGGTGCGCCTCTGATACGACTAGATACGACGCTGACAGGTGACACGTCGGTAAGCATCCTGTCTGATCACCTGCGCCCATTCATGTCAATTGAGCATTTCGACGGACTTGGGCAATTTCAGCAGGACAATACGACAGCCCATACGTCCAGAATTGCTACAGAGTGGCTCCAGGAACACTCTTCTGAGTTTAAACAATTCCTGTGGCCGCCAAACTCCCCAGGCATGAACATTACTCAGCATATCTGGGATATCTTTCAACGAGCTGTTCAGAAGAGATCTCCACCCAATCGTACTCTGACGGATTTATAGCAAATGGTTCAAATGGCTCTGAGCACTATGGGACTTAACTTCTTTGGTCATCAGTGCCCTAGAACTTAGAACTACTTAAACCTAACTAACCTAAGGACACCACACGCATCCATGCCCGAGGCACGATTCGAAGCTGCGCCCGTAGCGGTAGCGCGGTTCCAGATTGTAGCGCCTAGAACCGCTCGGCCACCCGGCCGGCGATCTATAGCAACCCTGCAGGATTTATGTCAGTTCCCTCCAGCACTATTTCAGACATTAGTTGAGTCCATGTCACGTCGTGTTGCGGAAGTTCTGCGTGCTCGCGGGAGCCCTACACGATATTAGGCGGGTGTACCAGTTTCTTTGGCTCTTCAGTGTAAGTGTTGACTATTTTTGTGGGCGAGGCAGCAGAGAATATGTATATTATTGTGTCATCGCCCAAAGATCGTGGTGCCATAACAGAGTCAGCACCTTGCATCAGCATCACAGAAGATAACGATATCTGGCTGCTTTCTGCAACGACGAATGAGAGACACCGGCGAAGCCACACTCTCTCTGAACTTCGCAGCACCACCACACCGAGACCCCGACATACAGCCGAGCAAAGGAACTCTCTGACTCATCTCGTGACCTCCGATCCAGCAGACAACATCGCCTACTTAGGGCACCATTGTATCTCATGTCTTCTGCTGAACTTTAACTGTGAACATCAAGTCAATGTACTTCAAGTGAAGAGTCTTGTAAAACAGTCGGTATCAAGTGATACATTAATATATAGTGACAGTTATAAATATTCAGAACATTCTTGTGCAAGTAAATTAACCGAAGTTGAATTAATCTTGTTATCTATCTCATAATAAAGTGAAATAATATTTTCCATGTTTTGGTTTCCTTGTGTTCTCGTCTAACTCAGAACTAATTAAACCTAACTAACCTAAGGACATGACACACATCCATGCCCGGGGCAGGATTCGAACCTGCGACCGTAGCGGTCGCTCGGTTCCAGACTGTAGCGCCTAGAACCGCACGGCCACTCCGGCCGGCACGCCTCTAGCACCACAGCTGCCACACCAGAGGCAATTCCTGACGGCTGTAGATGAGCTGCTACAGTCTGGAACATCATCACAGCCGCCATGACCTAAGGAATCAATGACGCAGCAGCAGCTCCTGATGTCTCCACTGATACCGTTATTAGATTTCGAGCAGCCTGCATATACGACCAATCAGTCGCTACTGCGTCCGTCATCAGTTGACTATCAGTTGTTACAACCATTTCAGGGCGACCCGAAGCTGTAGAGGTTCTTAACACCACCTAAAATCGTAAATTATGAACCTTTCGCCATTGATGTTGATGACGATAACGTTGATGAGAATAATGGATGACGCGGACTACTATGTAGTGCAGCATTACGATGTCGTTGAAATCTCTTCAGCTTATGATGACGATGAAGTTGATCTGTGAAGTGAACTGATGTATCTTGTTGAGATTACAAATCACATAAAATTAAAATGAAGTTATCGTGTTGCATTGCTGGTTGGGAGTTCCCACCTATGGAAGTTCGCCAGCGACGTTGCAAGTCATTTTAGTTGACACCACACTGGACGACTTGCGTATCGACGTTGACGAAATGGTGATGAGGACAGCACAACACCCAGACCCCGAGCGCGAAAAATCTCCGACTCAGCCAGGAAGCGAACCTGGGCCCTCTGCAAGGCGCACAGACGCACTGACCACTCAGCTAAGGAGGCGGGCACGGATCACATAGAATAACATACTATGAAACGAATTTTAGTTTGCAAGACAACACACATCGGCATTATTCTCGACCTCCAGATCAAATGACTGATTTATTATTGCGTGTAAAAGATTAGCTAAAATGGTTTTAACATCAGGTTTTGATCATACCACAAATTAATCTGACAACGGATGGATGTTTTTATTTAGTTCCTGATGTTGATGAAATTGTTTTGGTCTGCGAATGAAGGACTTGTAGTGAAATAAACGATTTGGAAATTATGTCTCACCCTTTGACTGCATTCCAGAAATCCCAACGAGCGAAATAAACGATTTCGAAATGATGTCTCACCGTTTGACTGCAATCCAGAATCCCCCAACGTGTGGAGTCAGCACACTGGACTCATATGTGGGAGGACGACGATTCAAACCCATGTCCGACCATCCTAATTTAGATGTTCCGTGATTTCCCTAAATCGCTTCAGGAAAATGCTGAGATGGTTTCTTTGAAAGGGCAAAGCCAACTTCCTTCCCCATCCTTCTCTAATCCGACAGGAGAGATGATCTCGCTGTTTTGTCCCCTCCCCCTAATTAACCAACCTAAAACCGGAACACCTCCTCCTCTACTGACTGGTATGGCCAAGTGCTCAACTCTTCATAAACATCAACAAAGTTTGAGAGAGAGAGAGAGAGAGAGACTTTACACTTGTTGCTATGCCATAGCACATTTCTTTTTGTTGCAATAAAGACTTATCATAATATGAATTACTGCTGAGATATTGTTTTAACGATATGAACTGACAGCGTCAGTAATACACGAAGAAAGCTGGTACACCAGGAGCGACTGAGCAGCAGCGCTGCCGCATGGCTGTAGCAGTGAGCACACAGCATGAAGATGCTGTCATTGTTGGAGTACTGGTTATTCTTTGCGTTTTACTGTCCCTGTCAATACATATCGGTAAACCGACTATCGCTTTAAACTAATGAGGGACAGCTCTATCAAATGGGCACGTAAAATTCCACTTCAAGGATCATTTTGTTTTTAAGGGGAAACGAAACGACGCTTTCTTACGGCATTGGGGATCACATAAAAGACGTGGTGAGCAGTATTTATTTAGGCTGACTTCAGCTACACATTACGAAAACGAAATTGCGATTATCTGCCGAAACATAAGAGAAGGCGAGCCTGATAACTCTGAGGAGAGAGTCCCTGTACCGTACTAAATCCAGGATGGTTGCACTCTCTATGGAAAACGTTTAGACCTATCCATATACAGGGTGTTCCATTGATAGTGACTGGGCCAAATTTATCACGAAATAAGCATCAAACGAAAAAACTACAAAGAAGGAAACTCGTCTAGCTTGAAGGGAGAAACCAGATGGGGCTATGGTTGGCCCGCTAGATGACGCTGCCATAGATCAAACGGATAGCAACTGCGTATTTTAAAATAGGAACCCCCATTTTTATTACATATTTGTGTAGTACGTAAAGAAATATGAGTGTTTTAGTTGGACCAATTTCTTCTCTTTGTGATAGATGGCGCTGTAATAGCCACAAACGTATAAGTACGCGGTATGACGTAACATTCCGACTGTGCGGACGGTATTTGCTTCCTGACACATTACCCGTGTTAAAATGGACCGTTTACCAATTGCGGAAAAGGTCGAAATCATGTTGATGTATGGCTACTGATCAAAATGCCCAACGGGCGTATGCTATGTATGCTGCTCGGTATCCTGGACGACATCATCCAAGTGTCAGGACCGTTCGCCGGATAGTTACGTTATTTAAGGAAACAGGAAGTGTTCAGCCACATGCGAAACGTCAACCACGATCTGCAACAAATGATGATGCCCAAGTACGAGGTGCATTCAAGTTCCAAGGCCTCCGATTTTTTTTCTCCGGACTGGAAAGAGATATAAACATGCGCATTGTTTTAAAATGAGGCCGCGTTCACTGTCAATACGTCCCAGAGATGGCAGCACGGTACGGCAGATGGAATTTTACCGCCAGTGGCGAGAATGAGAACTGTTTTAAATACTTAAAATGGCGACGTTTTCCTTATTTGAACAGTGTGCAATTATTCGTTTTCTGAATTTGCGTGGTGTGAAACCAATTGAAATTCATCGACAGCTGAAGGAGACATGTGGTGATGGAGTTATGTATGTGTCGAAAGTGCGATAGTGGGTGTGACAGTTTAATGAAGGCAGAACATCGTGTGACAACGAACCGAAACAACCTCATGCTGGGTGTTGTGTGCTGCCCTTAGGTTAGTTAGGTTTAAGTAGTTCTACGTTCTAGGGCACTGATGACCATAGATGTTAAGTCCCATAGTGCTCAGAGCCATTTGAACCATTTTTTGAACCTCATGCTCGCACAAGCCGGTCTGACGACATTATCGAGAAAGTGGAGAGAATTGTTTTGGGGGATCGCCGAATAACTGTTGAACAGATTGCCTCCAGAGTTGGCATTTCTGTGGGTTCTGTGCACACAATCCTGCATGACGACCTGAAAATGCGAAAAGTGTCATCCAGGTGGGTGCCACGAATGCTGACGGATGACCACATGGCTGCCCGTGTGGCATGTTGCCAAGCAATGTTGACGCGCAACGACAGCATGAATTGGAATTTCTTATCGTCGGTTGTGACAATGGATGAGACGTGGATGCCATTTATCAACCCAGAAACAAAGCGCCAGTCAGCTCAATGGAAGCTCACAGATTCACCGCCACAAAAAAAATTTCGGGTAACCGCCAGTGCTGAAAAAATGATGGTGTCCATGTTCTGGGACAGCGAGGGCGTAATCCTTACCCATTGCATTCCAAAGGGCACTACGGTAACAGGTGCATCCTACGAAAATGTTTTGAAGAACAAATTCCTTCCTGCACTGCAACAGAAACGTCCAGGAAGGGCTGCGTGTGCGCTGTTTCACCAAGACAATCTACCCGCACATCGAGCTAACGTTACGCAACAGTTTCTTCGTGATACCAACTTTGAAGTGATTCCTCATGCTCCCTACTCACCTGACCTGGCTCCTAGTGACTTTTGGCTTTTTCCAACAATGAAAGACACTCTCCGTGGCCGCACATTGACCAGCCGTGCTGCTATTGCCTCAGCGATTTTCCAGTGGTCAAAACAGACTCCTAAAGAAGCCTTCGCCGCTGCCATGGAATCATGGCGTCAGCGTTGTGAAAAATGTGTACGTCTGCAGGGCGATTACGTCAAGAAGTAACGCCAGTTTCATCGATTTCGGGTGAGTAGTTAATTAGAAAAAAAAAAAAAAAATCGGAGGCCTTAGAACTTGAATGCACCTCGTAGGTGTTTTAGCTGATGTCGCAGCTAATCCGCACATCAGTAGCAGACAAATTGCGCGAGAATCGGAAATCTCAAAAACGTCGGTGTTGAAAACGCTACATCAGCATCGATTGCACCTGTACCATATTTCTATGCACCAGGAATTGATGGCGACGACTTTGAACGTCGTGTACAGATCTGACACTGGGCACAAGAGAAATTACAGGACGATTACACATTTTTTCACTCGTTGTATTTAGCGTAAACCGGCATAATATGCTCTATTTGGCAACGGAAAATCCACGATGGCTGCGACAAGTGGAACATCAGCGACTTTGACTCGTTAATGTATGGTGCGGCGTTATGGGAGGAAGGATAATTGGCTCCCATTTTATTGATGGCAATTTAAATGGTGCAATGTATGCTGATTTCCTTCGCAATGTTCTACCGATGTTACTACAAGTTGTTTCACTGCATGACAGAATGGCGGTGTACTTCCAACATGATGGATGTCCGGCACATAGCTCGCGTGCGGTTGAAGCGGTATTGAATAGCATATTTCATGACAGGTGGATTGGTCATCAAAGCACCATACCATGGCCCGCACGTTCACCGGATCTGACGTCCCCGGATTTCTTTCTGTGGGGAATGTTGAAGGATATTTGCTATCGTGATCCGCCGACAACGCCTGGCAACATGCGTCAGCGCACTGTCAATGCATGTGCGAACATTACGGAAGGCGAACTACTCGCTGTTGAGAGGAATGTCGTTACACGTATTGCCAAATGCATTCAGGTTGACGGACATCATTTTGAGCATTTATTGCATTAATTTGGTATTTACAGGTAATCACGCTATAATAGCATGCGTTCTCAGAAATGATAAGTTCACAAAGGTACGAGGGCAGTTCAATAAGTAATGCAACACATTTTTTTTCTGAAACAGGGGTTGTTTTATTCAGTACTGAAAAACACCAGGTTATTCCCCAATCTTTTAGCTACACAACACTATTTTTCAATGTAATCTCCATTCAATGCTACGGCCTTACGCCACCTTGAAATGAGGGCCTGTATGCCTGCATGGTACCATTCCACTGGTCGATGTCGGAGCCAACGTCGTACTGCATCAATAACTTCTTCATCATCCGCGTAGTGCCTCCCACGGATTGCGTCCTTCATTGGGCCAAACATATGGAAATCCGACGGTGCGAGATCGGGGCTGTAGGGTGCATGAGGAAGAACAGTCCACTGAAGTTTTGTGAGCTCCTCTCGGGTGCGAAGACTTGTGTGAGGTCTTGCGTTGTCATGAAGAAGGAGAAGTTCGTTCAGATTTTTGTGCCTACGAACACGCTGAAGTCGTTTCTTCAATTTCTGAAGAGTAGCGCAATACACTTCAGAGTTGATCGTTTGACCATGGGGAAGGACATCGAACAGAATAACCCCTTCAGCGTCCCAGAAGACTGTAACCATGACTTTACCGGCTGAGGGTATGGCTTTAAACTTTTTCCTGGTAGGGGAGTGGGTGTGGCGCCACTCCATTGATTGCCGTTTTGTTTCAGGTTCGAAGTGATGAACCCATGTTTCATCGCCTGTAACAATCTCTGACAAGAAATTGTCACCCTCAGCCACATGACGAGCAAGCAATTCCGCACAGATGGTTCTCCTTTGCTCTTTATGGTGTTCGGTTAGACAACGAGGGACCCAGCGGGAACAAACCTTTGAATATCGCAACTGGTGAACAATTGTGACAGCACTACCAACAGAGATGTCAAGTTGAGCACTGAGTTGTTTGATGGTGATCCATCGATCATATCGAACGAGTGTGTTCGAACGCTCCGCCATTGCAGGAGTCACAGCTGTGCACGGCCGGCCCGCACGCGGGAGATCAGACAGTCTTGCTTGACCTTGCGGCGATGATGACACACGCTGTGCCCAACGACTCACCGTGCTTTTGTCCACTGCCAGATCACTGTAGACATTCTGCAAAGCGCCTATGAATATCTGAGATGCCCTGGTTTTCCGCCAAAAGAAACTCGATCACTGCCCGTTGTTTGCAACGCACATCCGTTACAGACGCCATTTTAACAGCTCCGTACAGCGCTGCCACCTGTCGGAAGTCAATGAAACTATACGAGACGAAGCGGGAATGTTTGAAAATATTCCACAAGAAATTTCCGGTTTTTTCAACCAAAATTGGCCGAGAAAAAAAATGTGTTGCATTACTTATTGAACTGCCCTCGTACATGTATCACATTGGAACAACCGAAATAAAATGTTCCAACGTACCTACGTTCTGCATTTTAATTTAAAATAACTACCTGTTACCAACTGTTCGTCTAAAATTGTGAGCCAGATGTTTGTGGCTATTACAGCGCCAATCTACCACAGAGTGAAACAAGTGGTCCAGTTAAAACATTCATATTTCTTTGCGTACTACACTAATATGTAATAAAAAATGGGGGGTCCTATTTTAAAAAAAACGCAGTTGATATGCGTTTGACCTATGGCAGCGCCATCTAGCGGGCCCACCATAGCGCCATCTGGTTTCCCCCTTCAAGCTAGACGAGTTTCGTTCTTTGTAGTTTTTTCGTTTGATGCTTATTTCGTGAGATATTTGGCACAGTCACGATCAATGGCCTACCCTGTTAATACACCTGGCATGCGTCCTTTGCATTTGGTGGTGAAACATGGCGATACCACATGACAGGGCGAATATTAGTCAGCGAAAACATCGCAAATATATACGTCTTTGCAGAAGGTATTGCTTTACTGTACAAGGATATAATATAACTGTCAGGCTACAATACATCAAAGTTAGGGATGACATCGAGTATCTGTACTTCAAGAAATGAACAACTTTAAATTTCCTGCCTAATTAAATGTTTTAGGGGATAGCGTAACAGTTTGTGCCTGAAGTTGGTAGCAATGAACACCTGAAACATGCATTGAAAATTTTTATCATCGGATCATCGTATAAATTGTTAACAGGAAAGAGTTGCCTGCGTTAATCTAAGAACAATAGTGTAATATTTGTAAATGTCTCTAGGGTGCGTAACACGATGTATTTTACGATATTCTGTGTATGCGAACTGAGCTTAAAACGAAATCAGTTTTCCAGCACATACATGTGTATAAACGTCATTCAGCTCTTCTCAGCCATATTGTTGTTGAATTTCTATATACAATTTTAAGTCTTATCGGAAGCAATCATGCAAACATTAAGAGTTCAAAGAGCTTATAATAAGTGTATCTGATTTGGTGAAAGAACCGTCTTTTCTTTTTCCAGTAGCCTCACAAACGAGACAAGACACTGCAAGGAAATACGTATCGCTGACGAGGTATTTTGCAGTTGATACTGTTTCCAATGATTTTTCTTCCAGCATTAGCGTAATCTAACGCTAACTGATCTCAGGTGTTCCTCCATCTCGATTCAATCTTTTGGCGTTGCAGGTTTCGTGTAGATGATAGCATTGTTCCGGAAGATTCTTAGTGTGATTCCAGTGTTATCTATTGGTATGCATTGTAAATATTGATGACCTTATAATAATCCTTACATATGAAATTACGGGTACATCTGCAAATTTCGTCCCATTAAGAACACAGTAATGGAGATCCATACGCTAAACATTTCTGAATCCAATCACAAATCTTACCCAAATCTCCCATTTTTGCTCGGCAAATATTCCAGGGCGATTACCCAGCTCTCCACTGAATGGCTCGTACGTCTACACGAAACTTGAAAACGATGCACATACCGTCCATTATAGTCATATCGACAAATGAATAAAGATTGCCGGCCGCGGTAGCCGAGCCGTTCTATGTGCTTCAGTCCGGATCCGCGCGACTGCTACGATCGCAGGTTCGAATCCCGCCTCGGGCATGGATGTGTGTGATGTCCATAGGTTAGTTAGGATTAAGTAGTTCTAGGTGACTGATGACCTCAGATGTTAAGTCTCATTGTGCTCAGAGCCATTTGAACCATTTGAACGATTTGAACCATTTGAACCAATCAGATGGTTCAAATGGCTCTAAGCACTATGGGACTTAACTGCTGAGGTCATCAGTCCCCTAGACTTCGTACTACTTAAACCTAACTAACCTACCGACAACACACACATCCATGCCAGAGGCACGATTCGAACCTGCGACCGTAGCGGTCGCGCGGTTCCGGACTGAAGCGCCTAGAACCGTTGTTGTAGACGTTCTAGGTGTGTGAGTATAAATTCTGCAGCAGAATCGCTGACATTAGAGCGCCACAGCTGGTTGAAATGACAATGATGCAGCTCAGACCTTTGAACGACTTAAGAGGAACGACTCAAGACCTGTGTGATGACACCATGCTTCCAATGCTGTTTCTTGTCAAAAAATTTAAAGAAAACTCCATCATGCGCTGAAATTTTGTCTCACTTGGTGACACGGAATATTTCCACGGTAGCTGCAGAAGATGTAACGGGGTATGGTTACAACGACTTCCTGTCACGTGAAAAGGATCTGTTGGAGGAAAGAAAAATATTTAGGGCTTGTTTCCATGTGTGGCAGAGATGGAGTTTCTCCGTGTGCCTTCTGAATGTTGGAATGAACTGTGCAGCTGCACCGTTAGACTAAGGGTGAAAAGGAATAATAGTTACATGGTGAATGCTATTAACAGTAAAAAAACTGTTCAAAATCGGCTAATGCGAAATGTGGTCCATTGTCTGAGACAAGCAAAAAGCCTATATAATACTAGCAGTAGTGGTGGATGTCATGGGGACCACTAAAGGAAATTTACTGAATGCATCTAATACCAACAACCAATGCATGTTCCAGAATGGATTTCAAATTATATATATATATATATATATATATATATATATATATACATATATATATATATATATATATATATATATATATATACCAGATACGTCGTTGAAAGTTCGAATATTTCATTACATTGTTGTACATTCGGATCCTCTCTTGTGTGTTTCGACAATCACAGATAGGCTCTGGTGGATGTCCAAAACAGAAGAGTCAAAAAACAAGCGACTGGGTCTCTCCCGCCAAATCCTTTGTTCTGCTTGGAGTCAATCAGCTTTGTCAGTCTTATGCAAGCTTTGATAACGCGAACAACGTTTTCTTAATGTTATTTTCCGATACCCTAGTGTATACTAAATGGATACTGCAGTAAATCGTGACTTTTTTTATGAAAAGTTAAATGCGTTAGTTGCGGGTAAACGAGAAGACAATTGTTTTTATTTTTCTCAAGAAAAGTATTCTAAAATATTTTCTGAATTGGTTTCTGCTAAAATTAAATGCAACACACCTTGTGGTTACTGACGATTAAAATGTTTTGATGTTTTAAAAATTAATGATGAAGAGAAGTTAATCGTACTATTAAAACCAGGGGAAACGAACGTACAGTATTATGTTACCAATGAAGAATTGTACAGTATACTATTTGAAACTCACATCAGAATAGGCCATGGAGGAAGAACATGTATGCTTAAAGAGTTGCAACATAATACAAAAATCGTACTATTAAAACCAGGGGAAACGAACGTACAGTATTACGTTGCCAATGAAGAATTGTACAGTATACTATATGAAACTCACGTCAGAATAGGCCATGGAGGAAGAACATGTATGCTTAAAGAGTTGCAACATAATACAAAAAATATTACGTATGAAGTTGTAATGTTGTATTTAAATTTATGCAAAAAGTGTCAAATGAAACACAGTGCACCTAAGAAAAGTATCGTTGTGAAGCCAATGGTTAGTTCTGAATTAAACTCCAGATGTCAAGTTGATCTGCAGTCAAACAGAGATGGCGAATATAAGTTCGTAATGGTGTATCAAGATCATTTAACTAAGTTTGTCCTATTAATAGAATCTTCCGTCGGTTCTTGGTAGAACAACATTATAATAATAAATGAAAAGCACCTGTTTGCTTTTGTTCTACAATATTGTAGAACAAAAGCAAACTGGTGCTTTTCATTTATTATTAAGTTTGTCCTCCTACAACCTTTGAAAACTAAAAGTGCTGAAGAACTAGCGCATCACGTTCTTTCAATATTTTTAACATTTGGTGCAACAGCAATATTGCAATCAGATAATGGTAGAGAATTTAGTAATCAAGTCATATTCGAAATATGCGCTATGTGGAAAGATGTTAAAATAGTTCATGGAAAGCCTCGTCACAGTCAAACACATGGCTCAGTTGAAAGGGCCAATCAGGATATACAGAATATGCTAACTGCATGAATGAACGATAACGATACAAATAAATGGTCAGATGGTTTATCCTTTGTTCAATTTGGCATGAACACTACATACCACGAAGGAATACGCCAAAGTCCTTATGAAGCCATGTTTGGCGTTAAAGCAAAAAAGAAGCACAGCATCGCCTTTTTTTTTTTTGCCTGGCGAACAAATCGCAAATATTGAAACTGAAAAACAACTCGAAGAAATTGCCAATACTTCTGAAACCGAAGATCAGCTTGAAGAAACTGTTAATGCTTATTAAAAAAATTGAGCGGTGGTCATACCGAAATCATATTCCAAAGAAAAATATTGAAGAGGACCTACAACCTACAACGTCTTCACATCAAATGCTGTCTGAAAAACACCAGTTGATTTCTACAAAAATAGCGGCCGCGAAAGAAAATCTTCTACTGCAAGCAACAAAGATGTTACGAACCTCACAAAACCAATTTCCTACTCGCAAATTGGTGATAATGTACGAATACAAGTTCCTGATGTCGACCATGGTCGTACAGATAGCCGAAATGTGTAGCGGTTGTTGTTGGAATAGAAGACTCCGACTTCTATAAACTGGCAAATAAAAGTGGTACCCCCAAGCAGCTTTACACACGTAATCAGTTCGTAATTTGTAAAGAAAAGTTACTATCCATAGATGAGATTTCTTTTCAAGAAATGTCGCTGAGAGAAGCAGTTGCAGCTTATTCGAGAAGCGGGGAGCATGGCTATACACGCTGTCATTGCAAAAGGAAGTGTTCCACAAATAAATGCAGTTGTAAAAGCAAGGGACTCTTGTGCAATTCAAAGTGTCATAATAGTTCAAGTTGTTGCAATAAAGAAGATTTGAATCGCATAAGTAAGTAATTTTTATAGCTATTATTTTCTTTTCTGATGTAGAATGTACTGTGTATTTTAAATTCTTGGTCATTTCTTGCAGGAAGAGAAGCGAAAAAGTTACGTCACCCTTGTGACGTTTTATAGTGACTGAATTACGGAGAAGAAAATATAAATCTCCAACATGTTCAACATTCACTAGTGCATGGCGTTTCTGGAAGTATTTGTATAGAGTGTAGCTATGTATGGAAGTGAAACATGGACGATAAATAGTTTGGACAAGAAGCGAATAGAAGATTTCGAAATGTGGTGCTACAGAAGAATGCTGAAGATTAGATGGTTAGATCACATAACTAATGAGGAGATATTGAATAGAATTGGGGAGAAGAGAAATTTGTGACACAACTTTACTAGAAGAAGGGATCGGTTGGTAGGACATGTTCTGAGGCATCAGGGGATCACCAATTTAGTATTGGAGAGCAGCGTGGAGGATAAAAATCGTAGAGGGAGACCAAGATTCAGAAGGATGTAAGTTGCAGTAGGTACTGGGAGATGAAGAAGCTTACACAGGAGAGATTAGGATGGAGAGCTGCATCAAACCAGTCTCTGGACTGAAGACCACAACAACAACAACAACAACAACAACATGTTGCCATGGTCCGAACAAACGTGGCCAGTGAAAAAAAGCATTACAGCACAGTTCATTTATGGTCCACACACACACTGGAACGAAAAGTTATTTGCTGAATATGGGCATCCATTTC
Organism: Schistocerca serialis cubense; assembly: GCF_023864345.2. NCBI lineage: Eukaryota > Metazoa > Arthropoda > Insecta > Orthoptera > Acrididae > Schistocerca > Schistocerca serialis. The sequence continues at coordinate 837,519,710 of NC_064640.1, forward strand.
CTGTCTAGTATAATGACGTCGTGCGAGTTGTTTTAAGCGAACCTCACCCCAGTGACCCTGGTGCAACAATGAAAAATCGTCCTGATGACGTATCAAGAATTACAATCGAATGCAATATCACTCTCTGTATGCTAGAGCAGAACACATTACATCGTGCATAGCGTGATACAATGCGAAAAATAGTGATGCGCCACTGGGTAGCGAATTTCTGTCAAACCACATGGCAAACCATGGCGCACATATTGCAGAGCTACCCGAAGAGCAAGGTGAGAAGCAGCTACTCCAGCAATACAGCGAAAATCGAGAGGAAAATTTTTCTGGCAGCTATCGAGCGCATTGAGTGCATCCGACTGCAAATAGTGGAACATGTCGTCATGAATGACGCCTGTTGCTTGGGCTCTGACGCCATCCTCTCTTTCTTTTGGCGGGTAGCTGATTGGTGAAGGTAGATTGGAGCTTGTTTCCAAAAGGTACCAAATAAAAAAAATGTGTTAGAGATGACAGCCCTACTTAATGTTTGCTGGATGTAACAAGCAAATAATTTTTTGGAAAATTATCAAATCACTTATATAAATGTTGTCAGATCCACCATTTCCCACCAAAAACATACCATATCCTTTTGAACTTTCGTAGCTAGAAATACCAAATCCTCTTGCACTGAGCCGCGCAGGGTAGTCGCGTCGGAGGTTCGAGGCCTCCCTCGGGCATGAGTGTGTGTGTGTGTGTGTGTGTGTGTGTGTGTGTGTGTGTGTGTGTATGTTTTGTCCTTACCGTAAGTTAGATTAAGTAGTGCGTAAGCTTAGGGACTGATGACCTATAGCAGTTTGATTCCATAAGGTCTTACCACAAATTTCCAATTTCTTGCACTAATCTGGCAGAGTGCTGTGACATCACAATTGCAGTGAGCCAGTTTAGTGTGTCCATAGAATCACGTGATTACCGTTTCAGTAATGGCTGCCTTAAGTTTATTATTGTGTTATTTCCAGTAATATTCTTGTGTTTACTGTTGTGTTCATTTGTGGTGACCAATTAAAATGAATGCTGATATGTCAGATGAACTTGCCAATGCGCCAGCTTTTACAGAGAAAGACAAGGAAAAGTAAAAGAAATGTAAATATGTTGAAGCGGAGTGTTTTTAAACACGAAAAACATAATTCCGCTGCAAGTACAAAACCTTAAATCCGTTGTAAACGTAATGATAACTTTTCCGAAACATTATGCATATCAAAAGATGACATGATACTTGAGAATAGCGTATATTGGAACAATACAGAAGATCTGCAGCGGATAGGCACTTGGTGCAGGGAGTGGTAACTGACCCTTAACATAGACAAATGTAATGTATTGCGAATACATAGAAAGAAGGATCCTTTATTGTATGATTATATGATAGCGGAACAAACACTGGTAGCACTTACTTCTGTAAAATATCTGGGAGTAAGCGTGCGGAACGATTTGAACTGGAATGATCATATAAAAGTAATTGTTGGTAAGGCGGGTACCGGGTTGAGATTCATTGGGAGAGTGCTTAGAAAATGAAGTCCATCAACAACGGAGGTGGCTTACAAAACACTCGTTCGACCTATACTTGAGTATTGCTCATCAGTGTGGGATCCGTACCAGGTCGGGTTGACGGAGCAGATAGAGAAGATCCAAAGAAGATCGACGCGTATCGTCACAGGGTTATTTGGTAAGCGTGATAGCGTTACGGAGATGTTTAGCAAACTCAAGTGGCAGACTCTGCAAGAGAGGCGCTCTGCATCGCGCGGTGTAGCTTGCTGTCCAGTTTTCGAGAGGGTGCGTTTCCGGATGAGGTATCGAATATATTGCTTCCCCCTACTTATACCTCCCGAGGAGATCACGAATGTAAAATTTGAGAGATTCGATCGCGCACGGAGGCTTTCCGGCAGTCGTGATTCCCGCGAACCATACGCGACTGGAACAGGAAAGGGAGGTAATGACAGTGGCATGTAAAGTGCCCTCTGCCACACCCCGTTGGGTGGCTTGCGGAGTATAAATGTAGATGTAGATGTAGATGTGAGTCATAGAAACTTTTGATGTTGTGGCAGCCGTACCGCAGAATCGCGTGGACGGCGCCGCGCTAGTATTCGTCCGCGAGCTCAGATTTCACCGTTAGACCAACTTTTGGCAACGGTGCAGAGGCCACGGTCGCGGAATAGACAAAGCGAAAATCAATGCGAGCTAGATCTCCGTACCATATAGACGTTTACGCCGGTCGGAGATTCCGTCAGCTGCGGACCACGTGGGTGGAGTACAAAGCGTGCTTCCAACCGGCGCGTTAACAGGCACCGATCGTCCGCTCTGTCCCGTCGCATCCGCGAATTAAACGGCGCCCCACGAGACGAGAGATAATTTGCGCGTCCGACCCGGCACGCACACTTTGTCTCTCTGCGACCGCGACATCATAACCACGCGCTCGATCGCTGAGGAGTGTGTACCCTTTGGGATCAATGGTCGAGCTATTTGCTGCTTGTCACGCGACCACGGGGTGTGAACATTCAGACAGTACTTTGAAAGTCTGTTAGTGTACCAACCTACACCAATAAATATATTTTTAGTAATCACGTGTTTAATCAGCTACCGTCACCTGAGCCTACGCCCTGAAATTAGTGTATGGGAGTGACAGTAAAAGCCAGCTCAACAACTGAGAGACTTGAAAGCAGTGAAAATTACCCATCTTCCATTACGCTGATGACCCCAACGTGAGCTGTAGGCAACTCATGACAGACTTGATCAGCAGAAGTGACATGCAGTACACACAGACAACACAGCAGACCACACCACTTCAGGAAAAAGAGAGAAATGGTACACACTAACATACAATAACAAAATATCACATAGAATAGGAAACATCTCGAAAAAGCAAGGGATCCCAATAACATTCAGAACAAACAATACAGTTCAGAAAAGACTAAGACCAGTCAGAAAAACCTCAGACGCTGGAATATATCAACTCACATGCAACTCCTGTCAGGCCCAATACATAGGACAAACAAGCAGAAACTTCCGAACGAGGTACACAGAGCACATGAGAGATCTAAAGAGAGACAGCACATATTCAACTTTTGCAGAACATCTGATGAACAAAACCATAACCCCACTAATATTGAAAACTATCTACACATTCTGGATACAGCAACAGGCTATACCGACAGCTAACAATAGAAGGAAGTTACTACATACAAAAGGCTATAGTCGAAGGGAAAAATGTAATAAACGAAAACACAATACTTTGCAACAACACACTGTTCACCGCTCTGAGAGAACTGACCAAGGACACAGAACAGAAGGCACACACACGCAAAAGAACCACTTCCCCATCACACACAGAGACATAAATAAGGAACAGAAGCCGTCGTAATTCGCTCTACAGTTTTCATAGCCTTTCTCGCCACATGCGATACACCTCTCGCGACACACGAGAAGAGCAAGATGGCGTAATATTCTTGATCATAAACAAAGTGCGGAAGTTTTGTTTTTATGTGTATAGAATCAGCTGCATACCGTCCAACGAACGTGAGTGCACGAGTAGCTAAGTAACAGCCCAGTACACACCAAATAACTGGATTCCACAACACTACCGCAACCCCAAGTGTATATTGCTAACAAACGAAGTTCTCCTTTTAGTATTTTGTTTACTAATAGCCGTTCACACAGTTGCAGATGATATGATGTTCGCTGAGTAAAAACGGCAATAAAAAAGTGCACAGAAAAAATGATCAAAAACATGCTATTGTTGTTGTTGTTGTTTTTGTTGTGGTCTTCAATCCTGAGACTGGTTTGATGCATCTCTCCATGCTACTCCATCCTGTGCAAGCTTCTTCATCTCCCAGTATCTACTGCAACCTACATCCTTCTGAATCTGCTTAGTGTATTGATCTCTTGGTCTCCCTCTACGATTTTTACCCTCCACGCTGCCCTCCAATGCTAAATTTGTGATCCCTTGATGCCTCAAAACATGTCCTACCAACCGATCCCTTCTTCTAGTCAAGTTGTGCCACAAACTTCTCTTCTCCCCAATCCTATTCAATACCTCCTCATTAGTTACGTGATCTACCCACCTTATCTTCAGCATTCTTCTGTAGCACCACATTTCGAAAGCTTCTATTCTCTTCTTGTCCAAACTGGTTATCGTCCATGTTTCACTTCCATACATGGCTACACTCCATACAAATACCTTCAGAAACGACATCCTGACACTTAAATCTATGCCGGCCGAAGTGGCCGCGCGGTTCTGGCGCTGCAGTCTGGAACCGAGAGACCGCTACGGTCGCAGGTTCGAATCCTGCCTCGGGCATGGATGTGTGTGATGTCCTTAGGTTAGTTAGGTTTAACTAGTTCTAAGTTCTAGGGGACTAATAACCTCAGCAGTTGAGTCCCATAGTGCTCAGAGCCATTTTGAACTTAAATCTATACTCGATGTTAACAAATTTCTCTTCTTCAGAAACGATTTCCTTGCCATTGCCAGTCTACATTTTATATCCTCTCTACTTCGACCATCATCAGTTATTTTACTCCCTAAATAGCAAAACTCCTTTACTACTTTAAGTGTCTCATTTCCTAATCTAATCCCCTCAGCATGACCCGATTTAATTTGACTACATTCCATTATCCTCGTTTTGCTTTTGTCGATGTTCATCTTATATCCTCCCTTCAAGACACTGTCCATTCCGTTCAACTGCTCTTCCAAGTCCTTTGCTGTCTCTGACAGAATTACAATGTCATCAGCGAACCTCAAAGTTTTTATTTCTTCTCCATGGATTTTAATACCTACTCCGAATTTTTCTTTTGTTTCCTTTACTGCTTGCTCAATATACAGATTGAATAACATCGGGGAGAGGCTACAACCCTGTCTCACTCCTTTCCCAGCCACTGCTTCCCTTTCATGCCTCTCGACTCTTATAACTGCCATCTGGTTTCTGTACAAATTGTAAATAGCCTTTCGCTCCCTGTATTTTACCCCTGCCACCTTCAGAATTTGAAAGAGAGTATTCCAGTTGCTGTAACAACTGCTGTAACTGCTGTAACAAACAATAAATAAGGTAGTATGAAAATATCCGTAGAAAACTGTATTTCAAAAAACGAATAGTAAAAAATGTAATAATGTGCCACTCTGTTTGTATAACCATGCTGTTTTTCTGCATGTTTTAGATTTAAGACCCACTGGTGATGGTGATACACTACTGGTCATTAAAATTGCTACACGACGAAGGTGGCGTGCTACAGACGCGAAATTTAACCGACACGAAGAAGATGCTGTGATATGCAAATGATTAGCTTTTCAGAGCATTCATACAAGGTTGGCGCCGGTGGCGACACCTACAACGTGCTGACGTGAAAAATTTTCCAACCGATTTCTCATACACAAACAGCAGTTGACCGGCGTTGCCTGGTGAAACGTTGTTGTGATGCCTCGTGTAAGGAGGAGAAATGCGTACCATCACGTTTGCGACTTTGATAAAGGTCGGATTGTAGCGTATCGCTATTGCGGTTTATCGTATCGCGACATGCTGCTCGCGTTGGTAGAGATCCAATGATTGTTAGCAGAATATGGAATCGGTGGGTTCAGGGGGGTAATACGGAACGCCGTGATGAACCGGCCTTGTATCACTAGCAGTCGAGATGACAGGCATCTTATCCGCATGGCTGTAACGCATCGTGCAGCCACGTCTCGATCCCTGAGTCAACAGATGGGGACGTTATCAAGACAAATGGTTCAAATGGCTCTGAGCACTATGGGACTCAACTGCTGAGGTCATTAGTCCCCTAGAACTTAGAACTAGTTAAACCTAACTAACCTAAGGACATCACAAACATCCATGCCCGAGGCAGGATTCGAACCTGCGACCGTAGCGGCCCTGCGGTTCCAGACTGCAGCGCCTTTAACCGCACGGCCACTTCGGCCGGCCCGTTATCAAGACAACAACCATCTGCACGACCAGTTCGACGACGTTTCCAGCAGCATGGACTATCAGCTCGGAGACCATGGCTGCAGTTACCCTTGACGCTGCATCATAGACAGTAGAGACTGCGATGGTGTACTCAACGACGAACCTGGGTGCACGAATGGCAAAACGTCATTTTTTCGGATGAATCCAGGTTCTGTTTACTGCATCATGATGGTCGCATCCGCGTTTGGCGACATTGCGGTGAACGCACATAGGAAGCGTGTATTCGTCATCGCCATACTGATGTATCACCCGGCGTGATGGTATGGGATGTCATTGGTTACACGTCTCGGTCACCTCTTGTTGGTATTGACGGCGCTTTGAACAGTGGACGTTACATTTCAGATGTGTTACGACCCGTGGCTTTACCCTTCATTCGATCCCTGCGAAACCCTACATTTCAGCAGGATAATGCACGACCGCATGCTGCAGGTCCTGTACGGGCCTTTCTGTATACAGAAAATGTTCGACTGTTGCGCTGGCTAGTACATTCTCCAGATCTCTCACCAATTTAAAAGGTGTAGTCAATGGTGGCCGAGCAACTGGCTCGTCACAATACGCCAGTCACTACTCTTGATGAACTGTGGTATCGTGTTGAAGTTGCATGGGCAGCTGTACCTGTACACACCATCCAAGCTCTGTTTGACTCAATGCCCAGGTGTATCAAGACCGTTATTACGGCCAGAGGTGGTTGTTCTGGGTACTGATTTCTTAGGATCTATGAATCCAAACTGCGTGAAAATGCAATCACATGTCAGTTCTAGTATAATATTTTTGTCCAATGAATACCCGTTTATTATCTGCATTTGCTCTTGGTGTAGCAATTTTAATGTCCAGTAGGGTACTTTTCGCCGAAACTAGTTTGGGAAAATAAAGAAATAAACAAATAACAAGTTGTTTTTCATCAAGGCGGACTCAATTTCTGATATTGTTGGAAGTGACGCAGAACGCGAGTGGACTTCCGAACAATCGTTTCTGTATCGGCCCATAGTTACGTGCCCACATGATTCAGACATTGAACGTTCATTGTCTTTATGTCTTTGTTTCCATCGTGTGTGTTTTCCCCTGTGCATGAGGAATTACGACGACTATGGAGGAACTCCAGAAGGCGATAGAGGAGCTGTCAGCATACACTCGATCCCATGGAGAGTGAGCTACAGGCATGGCGCGCACACGTGGACCAGCCCACCTGGAGCAAGCTCAAGAGAATTTGCACGCGGAAAACAGTGTCACACCGACGCCACCCTCCGCCACTGGGGCGACGACTAGTGCAGGTCGCTTGTTGGTCAGGCTGCCCCTTCGGGCCCCGCGACCAGTTCATGTGGTTTAGGCAAGTGGAGGCGGTTTCCTTACGTAATGAAGTGACTTGTGAGCATGTCAGATTTGGGCACATAGGGACCTTCCTTGATCGGGACTATGCAAACGATGTGAGGAACATAATCACCGTCCTGCCAATGCATTCCTTACAAAAACGGCTGAAGGAGGAAATAATGTGATGGATTTCATCATCTGAAGAATAACGGGTGCACCAATTGCTGTGCCAAGAGGACTGTGGTGACGAGAAACATTCTCAGTTCCTACACCACCGCCGGCCGCGGTGGTCTAGCGGTTCTTGGCGCTCAGTCCGGAACCGCGGGACTGCTACGGTCGCAGGTTCGAATCCTGCCTCGGGCATGGATGTGTGTGATGTCCTTAGGTTAGTTAGGTTTAAGTAGTTCTAAGTCTAGGGGACTGATGACCACAGATGTTAAGTCCCATAGTGCTCAGAGCCATTTGAACCATTTGAACCTGCAGCCTCGTGCAGTCTGTCACTGTTCCGACTCGCTGTTGTGGACAATATGGCACTATCAGTGATTGCAGACCGAGCGCCGCCACACGGCAGGTCTAGAGAGACTTCCTAGCACTCGCCCCAGTTGTACAACCGACTTTGCTAGCGATGGTTCACTGACAAAATACGCTCTCATTTGCCGAGACGATAGTTAGCATAGCTTTCAGCTACGTCATTTGCTACGACCTAGCAAGGCGCCAGTACCAGTTACTATTGATATTATGAGTAATGTACCGTCAAGAGCGACGTTCACCATTTATGGATTAAAGTTAAGTATTCCACCAGCTACGTCCGTTTTTCTAAATTCTAATTTCCTTGACCTGTTCGAGACCTCACGCCAGCCTGCGTGAGCTAAAACACGTGCCTTCGGCTTCCTCTAGTAACCCGGTGTTGGCTCTCCTGCCAAACCACAACAGCGACAAAAGCACCATGCGATCGTCTAGCAGTCTGTGGCCTTCCACCTAACATTTACTGTCGAAAAAGGACAATTCGTAGAACCCGTGTGGGGACTACATGGCACTGAATTCAAGAACGGTGCCAGACAGATAACTAGTGCAGCACCTGCTGCGCTTAAGCTAAGCCTTGCTCAAGTATTCGCAGCAAGATCGACTGCACAAAGGCGTACACACAATCCCCATCACGCCAGAAAACATGCTGAAAACGGCGATCGTCACCCTCTTTGAACTCTTCGAGAACATGTATATGACGTTCAGTCTTCAGAATGCTGCCCAGACTTGGTGGCGTTTACTGGATCGGATTTTGCGAGGCTTACCATGCTGTTTTGCATACCTCAAAGACATCTTCATGTTCTTAAAGTCGCCCGAACTCCAACGAGCCACTTAACGACCGTCTTTTGGCGTCTCATTGAGGCTGGTATCATTACAAACCCATCAAAATGCGTATTTGGAGTAATGGAGATCAGAAATAACAGGGCACCTGATCACCCATACTGGATCCAAGCCCCTAGCAAACAATGTACGGGCTATCTTGACCATGCCACGCCCACAGACCCACAACGGCCTCAGCTGATGCCTCGGTGTATTCAAATTCTATTGGTAACATTTGCATAACGCTGTTGCAGTGCTCGAATCCCTGAATGCAGCGCTACACATCCCACTGCCAAAGGAAAGGGCCCCCATTACCTGCACAGATGAAATGGAGCAAAGCTTTGCCGGGTCCAGACGGAGCCTTGCAACACTGCTTATCCACCTGATACACGACACGGAATTAGCTGAAGCTGTAGATGGCAACCAGACTACTATGGCTACAGCACACAACAATGCGGTGGCGGTAGCTAGCAGCCATTAAGCTTCTTATCACGCGAGTTATCGGCGTTGCAACACTCTTGGTATGCGTACGACCGCAAGTTGCTCGGAGCGAACCAGGCAGTGAAATACTTCCGTTCGTCGGTTGAATTCCGCGCTTTCATCATTTTCACCGATCACAAGCCGACAACTCACGTATTTCGGAGCAACAACATCAACTGTGCACTGCGCCAACTGCAACAGCTGGAGTATGTGTTCTACTTTACCATCGACATCCGACACATTTCTGAGATAGACAACGTCGTCGCCGACTGCTTGTCTCGCGATTGTCCTGTTATCTCCTCCCCTGTGAATTTTGACGACGTTACACAAGCACAAGAGAGTGATGAACAATTGGACAACTTCAGCCATGACACCTCCAGTATCCTACAGCTGCAGCTAGAGCCCATTACCGGTTCCTCCCTCAAGATTTGGTGCGACGTTTCGACAGACGCACATCGCCCATTTCCCCAGAGAAATTCCGGCGCAGAGCATCCGACTGCATCCACGGGCTATCACACCCCGTTGTAAACACCATTGTGACGCTCGTGGCCTTGCATTGCGTCTGGCTGGGCCTCCAGAAAGACTGCAGGCAATGAGCACGCATCTGTGCCACGTGCTCGCGTGCCGAAGTCGGGAGACATACCCATGCACCCATCGACGCCTTCCCTGATGCAACGCCCTGCTTTTCTTATGTCCATGAGGACACTGTGGGCCCACTTCCTGTGTCCCATGGCAAGCAGTATCTACTGACAATGTGGACCATTTCACGTGCTGTCCAGAGGCAATGCCAATAGCAAACATCATTGCTGAGACCGTCACCACTGCCTTCATTGACACCTGTGTGGCATGCTTCAGCTACCCCAGTCACTGTGGCCGCCAGTTCGAGTGTATACGAGTATATACTGGTTCACATGTCTCTGGAATAATATGTAAAATGGTACAATATGGGAATTGAGTGCTTTATTCGTCTGTTGCTAAAAATCTTAAATTAGCTATAAGACACGCCTCAGCAGAAATTAGTAGTGAGGGTTTAAAAAATGAAACACTACACCAGTTACGTATTTTTCAAGATTTGCACAATGATTTACGAGAACTGATTCTGAAATACTTACACAGACATACAAGGGTGAGTCAAATGAAAACCTTAAATATTTTTTTAAATATTATTTATTGTGTAGAAGTGGTACAAAGCTGTATCACTTTTCAACATAATCTCCCCCACGCTCAATGCACGCATCCAGCTCTTACAAAGTGCATAAATTCCTTTAGAAAAAAATTCTTTTGGTACTCAGCGCAACCACTCATGCACCGCGTGGCGTACTTCTTCATCAGAACGGAACTTCTTTCCTCCCATTGCGCCTTTGAGTGGTCCAAACATATGGAAATCACTTGAGGCAAGGTGTGGTGAGTATGGTGGATGAGGAAGACACTCAAAATGCAGGCCTCTGATTGTTGCAACTGTTGTACGGGCAGTGTGGGGCCTTGCATTCTCATGTTGCAAACGCACACCTGCTGACAGCAATCCACGTCGCTTTGATTTGATTGCAGGCCGCAGATGATTTTTTAGGAGGTCTGTGTATGATGGACTGGTGGCAGTGGTTCCTCTAGGCATGTAATGCTCCAAAATGACGCCTTTTTCGTCCCAAAAGAGAGTCAGCATAACCTTCCTTCTGATGGTTCTGTTCGAACCTTCTTTGGTTTTGGTGATGAGGAATGGCGCCATTCCTTGCTCGCTCTCTTCGTTTCCGGTTGGTGGTAGTGAACCCAGGTTTCGTCCCCAGTAACGATTCTTGCAAGGAAGCCATCACCTTCTCGTTCAAAGCGCCGAAGAAGTTCTTCACAAGCATCAACACGTCGTTCTCTCATTTCAGGAGTCAGCTGCTGTGGCACCCATCTTGCAGACACTTTGTGAAACTGGAGCACATCATGCACAATGTGGTGTGCTGACCCATGACTAATCTGCAAACATGCTGCAATATCATTCAGTGTCACTCGGCGGTTTTCCTTCACTATGGCTTCAACTGCTGCAATGTTCTGTGGAGTCACAACTCGTTGTGCCTGACCTGGACGAGGAGCATCTTCCACTGAAGTCACACCATTTGCGAACTTCCTACTCCATTCGTAGACTTGCTGCTGTGACAAACGTGCATCACCGTACTGAACCTTCATTCGTCGATGAATTTCAATAGGTTTCACACCTTCACTACGCAAAAACCGAATAACAGAGCGCTGTTCTGCCCTGGTGCAAGTCGCAAGTGGGGCGGCCATCTTTATACTGATACTGCGACGGTATATGTGCATCTGCACTATGCTGCCACCTACAGGCCATTCTGCACGCTGTTTGTAGCATACTTATCAACTTACAGGATAACAGCGCGAAATTTCGATTTGCTGTTGCAAATTTAAGGTTTTCATTTGACTCACCCTCGTATTATTTGTTGTTTCGGAAAATCGCCCAAAAGAAATCTGTGCAACTGCAGTTGACCATAATTACATAACTGCAGAGCAAGAGAGGCAGAACAACACAGATATAACCACCACATAAAATACCTATTTGAATATTTTCTTTTGATAATGAGAATAAAAATCGAGAAGCGTCATATTAAGCACGAAACAATGCGTAACTACTCAGTGCTTCATTATTTAAATCACAGTTGCTGGCTTTCCTAACACGCCGACTGTGAGGAATGAAATTAAGAAGTGGCATTTCTTAAACGAGTATCATGTTTGCAAATATGAGGGGCCACTTTCTTGAGGGTGACAGAAATGTTTGTTCGCCCATTCTCAAATAATTTTCGTTGTTCTTTATGTCCTCGCAGTGTTCATGAAACCAATTCTGATGAACACTTTGAGCTTCCCCACTCGCTACTCACGGTTTCAAACATGTTCAAGTCAAAACCTTAGCATGATGCACAGAGACACTTATTTGTAACACATTGTCTCGTAAGTACAGGTTGAACAAATCAAATTAGTCTAAACTGTTGCACTGTTTCTGCATCATAGTAAATGAAATGAAACACATTTTGTAACGTCGCGAATAGTTGCGGTAAACTGCACATGCGTAGTACTGGTATTTCGTGTCCATTATATGCTGACAAAACAGAAGTCGTCTTCTGCAGCCGAGAGGTATCAATAATTTTATAGTTGTCTTTATTGGTGAGGGGAATAGAAGCACCTGTCTCTAACTGAAATCGAAATGTCTTTTGAGCCAGTCTTAATTGGACAGAAAGTTTGTTCATCTGTCTGTGGATGACAGCAGAGAGCTTCATGAAGTGGAAATGCGAGTCTTTCTTGGAACTGGCTGTAATGTTTGTGCAGACACGATAAGTGCGTCCTGAAAGCTACGATGTAGGCACACAGCAGATTAGTGCATGCCGTGGATGTCTTGTAAACACTGTCTGGATATAACTTTGTGTACCGTACTTGAAACATTATCGTATGGTATGTACAAGCTCTTGTATCACGATTTGAAAAACACTGAGAACAAAACTTCCATGCCTTATTCTGGAGTACACCTTATGTACCACATGACTGAAAGGTTTTACCTTTACATTTACTGTTAATGTGAGCCCTGTTTCATTCACTTTTACATTAGCATGAACTTTACACAGTGTGCATTGTGTACTATGAACAAGAGAAAGAGACAGAGCCTCAGAGTCAACATCACTTGTGTCCATAATACTTTGAGACCCTGTAGTTGACAAAACTGTTTTCAAATCTCAATCTGGCAATTTCGGGACAGCAGCACGAATGCATGTGTCTGACACACTCTCCGTGATAGCATCATGTAACACAATATCAATGTAACTTAATTCACAAGAACACGTATTGTATGCAGGGAAGTGTGCTTTGAGTTAAGCGCGGAATCCCGACCAGCCGTCTTCTTTACTGTTAAACTGGCGAAACTCCGGAGGAGCAACCGGTTGTGGAGCTGCTTGCTGTGACAATACGTTTGTCATTCAGTCTGCTGCACCTGAAACTGAACAAATTCGCTTGGAGACGTTTCTCATGATGGCTCGGACATGGTTAAACCTTCGTAGTTTACACAAAACTATAGTGATATTACTTTGGCTGCTGTGGCTAGAGGAAGACTAAAATTAACCACAAAGCAGGACAGGGGGGAATTCAGTTCACTGGAATTAACGTGTGCACATCATCGTCACCTTTGTCGAGTATACAGGGTGGTCAATTGATAGTGACCGGGCCAAATATCTCACGAAATAACCATCAAACGAAAAAACTACAAAGAACGAAACTCGTCTAGCTTGAAGGGGGAAACTAGATGGCGCTATGATTGACACGCTGGATGGCGCTGCCATAGGTCAAACGGATTTCAACTGCGTTTTTTTTAAATAGGAACCCCCATATTTTATTACATATTCGTGTAATACGTAAACAAATATGAATGTTTCAGGTTGGACTACTTTTTTCGTTTTGTGATAGATGGCGCTGTAATAGTCACAAACGTGTAAGTACGAGGTATCACGTAACATTCCGCCAGTGTGGACGGTATTTGCTTCGTGATACATTACCTGTGTTAAAATGGACCGTTTACCAATTGCGGAAAAGGTCGATGTCGTGGTGATGTATGGCTATTGTGATCAAAATGCCCAACGGGTGTATCGAGCGAGTGGCTAGCACACTGGGAAGACGACGGTTCAATCCCGCGTCCGACCATCCTGATTTGGGTTTTCCGTGATTTTCCTAAATCACTCCAGGCAAATGCCGGGATGGTTCCTTTAAAAGGGCACGGCTGACTTCCATCCCCGTCCTTCCCTAATGCGATGAGACCGATGACCTCGCTGTCTGGTCTCCCACCACAAACAACCCAACCCAAACAAACTGGCGTGTGCCATGCATGCTGCTCGGTATTCTGGACGACATCATCCAAGTGTCCGGACCGTTTGCCGTTACTTAAGGAAACAGGAAGTATTCAGCCACATGTGAAACGTCAACCACGACCTGCAACAAATGATGATGCCCAAGTAGGTGTTTTAGCTGCTGTCGCGGCTGATCCGCTAATCAGTAGCAGACAAATTGCGCGAGAATGGGGAATCTCAAAAACGTCGGTGTTGAGAATGCTACATCAACATCGATTCCACCCGTACCATATTTCTATGCACCAGGAATTGCATGGCGACGACTTTGAACGTCGTGTACAGTTCTGCCACTGGGCAGTAGAGAAATTACGGGACGATGACAGATTTTTTGCAAGCGTTCTATTTAGCGACGAAGCGTCATTCACCAACATCGGTAACGTAAACCGTCATAATATGCACTATTAAGCAACGGAAAATCGACGATGGTTGCGACAAGTGGAACATCAGCGACCGTTGAGGGTTAATGTATGGTGCGGCATTATGGGAGCAAGGATAATTGGCCCCCATTTTATCGATGGAAATCTAAATGGTGCAATGTATGCTGATTTCCTACGTAATGTTCTACGGATGTTAGTACATGATGTTTCACTGCATGACAGAATGGCGATGTACTTCCAGCATGATGGATGTCCGGCACATAGTTCGCGTGCGTTTGAAGCGGTATTGAATAGCATATTTTTAGGACAGGTGGATTGGTCGTCGAAGCACCATACCATGGCCCGCACGTTCACCGGATCTGATGTCGTCGGATTTCTTTCTGCGCGGAAAGTTGAACGATATTTGCTATCGTGATCCACCGACAACGCCTGACAACATGCGTCAGCGCATTGTCAACGCATGTGCGAACATTACGGAAGGCGAACTACTCGCTGTTGAGAGGAATGTCGTTACACGTATTGCCAAATGCAATGAGGTTGTCGGACATCGTTTTGAGCATTTATTGCATTAATGTGGTATTTACAGGTAATCACGCTGTAACAGCATGCGTTCTCAGAAATGATAAGTTCACAGAGGTACACGTATCACATTGGAACAACCGAAATAAAATGTTCAAACGTACCTACGTTCTGTATTTTAATTTAAAAAACTTACCTGTTACCAACTGTTCGTCTAAAATTGTGAGCCTTATGTTTGTGACTATTACAGCGCCATCTATCACAAAGCGAAAAAAGTGGTCCAACTAAAACATTCATATTTCTTTACGTACTGCACGAATATGTAATAAAAATGGGGGTTCCTATTTAAAAAAACGTAGTTGATATCCGTTTGACCTATGTCAGCGCCATCTAGCGGGCCAACCATAGTGCCATCTGGTTTCCCCCTTCAAGCTAGACAAGTTTCGATCTGTGTAGTTTTTTCGTTTGACGCTTATTTCGTGAGATATTTGGACCGGTTTCGATCAATGGACCACCCTGTATAGCGGATGGAAGAACACACTTTAGTACCCGAGCCCCTCGAGACGTTCGCGTCGGCAGTGTAGTGGGTCCTAGAAAGCCTAGATTTGCATCTGAAGAATATCGAGGTGGTACTAAAACACACAAAATATTAGCTGTCGTTGTTAAAACTTGAACGATTTGAAACACTTAATTTGGACACAATTTATGTCCACAAGAAAGTTTATGAACCTGTGACTGTCGCTGATTTTTATAACTTATCGGCTGATACAATACACAGTAATAGTCATCTCTCAACGTACAATTGTCTCAAAACTTTGATATACGGTTTTGGCTTCTAATACAACTCGCGCTGCGAGATCCAAAGCAAGACGATACTGTAGACGTAGGCGAAAACTAGAGAGTGGGGTGAGGGGCGCTGCGCTCTGAAGTAAGTTTTTCTAAAAAATGGCTCTGAGCACTATGGGACTTAACATCTCAGGTCATCAGTCCCCTAGACCTTAGAACTACCTAGACCTAACTAACCTAAGGACATCACACACATCCATGCCCGAGGCAGGATTCGAACCTGCGATCGTAGCGGTCACGCGGTTCCGGACTGAAGCGCCTAGAACCGCTCGGCCACCAGCGGCCGGCTAAGTTATTCTATGACAGGGGCAGCGTATGGAACGTCCTGTGGGTTTGTCTTCTCTGACGCGTCTCATTTGTCGTTGTATCTGGCAGCGAGAGTCCTTACTTGGTGTTCCGTCGTGAGGTACCAGCTTTGATATGGGCTTTCGTTGTTCGGATGACACTATAGATAGTTAACTACAAACGAACCAGGCACATTAAATGTTCCGATCTTTTCCTCAAATAAGCATAGACTAACGATATCGTATGTGTGTTCTTTGTCTTTATTACACAGTCATTAGATTTTTAATTTTGCTGAAGCATAACTCCAATCTATTCCTTTCTATGTGCTCTAATCTATTTTATCTTATTCTCACGAGCTGCACACGAGGTACACGATTGTGAGAGCAGACTGTTCGCATAACATTCTTCCAGTACAGGTTATCTAACTATAACCGACGGGCCTTCGCGAGATATGCGCCGTCGTTCTTCCAGGGTTAACTATTTAACATACCTGAGCAGATCTTTTAAACTTCCGCACCTGTTGCGATCCTACTATCGCGCCCATTAATTCGTTCGATTTCTGCCACCATGCCTACTTCGTAAGGCCTCAAAACGCTGAAGCTGTATTGTAGCATAGGCGGCATTATAATCAGATTAAAATAATTTTGTGACTGACATTTTGCAGTGGCAGGGGAGGTGGGAGGGGGGGGAGGGAGGGGGGGGGCAGTCTTACCTGTATGCAGCCAGCCATGTTAGAGTAGTCTCCGTATTTACATCAAAACAGGCAATGTGGAGAGCACCTGGTCCTCGAGAAGGATCTGCAGCAGGTATGTGGCGGTCATTCTGGACATAAAATAATCTTGACCCATACTGGATCAAATCAGTCTTACAACATCAACATTGTTCCATGCCATCGCCCCATCCATTAGGTCACAATCCAATCTGCAGCAGGTCCCGCCCCTTTATATGACACTTGTAAAGCCGCTTTCCTATCACCTGTCCGAAGCCAATCAAAGTGTAGTGTTGAAATGAGAAAGACAATCCCAGCTTAGTACTTTATAGAAGATTAAAATGAAACAAACAATCTTATTGTAGCCATGTTGGCTGTTATAATTAAATGTTTCCCTGAGACATTTAAGTTTTTTTTACTAACTACGATAAGGATCGAAGCAGACGAAATGAATTAAAATTTGTGCTGCGCCCGAGAATCGAACCCGCGTGTTTTTACTTGGTAGACAGAAATGCTAACCATTACACCACCACAGTGCGACGGTCTCTATTTCTGCACGAACTAGTTTGTGCACGAATGTTGGCCACCGTACTGCGGTCGTGTACTGGTTAGCATTTCTGCCTAGCAAGCAGGAAGACCCGGGTTCGAGTCCCGGCCACAGCACAAATTTTAATTCATTTCGTCTGCTTCGATCATCATCTTGGTTGTGTTCTAAAGGGTTTGAACACTCCAAATTTCTTTTGTTCGTTATTTATCCAAAATCTTACGTCAAAGATGTAACTTGAAGTATTTCAAGGTAGTATAGGGGTCTGATCCCAGACCCCTACAGTAGTCAGGATCATGCCGAGCAGGGATACTGTGAAGAGGATCTGTTTGTGCTCGAGAGTGCCAAGAAAGCAGTATTTACAGCAACATGTTAATCCCAAATACAGAATTGGCTTCCCAGGGCGCTGGCAGCTGAGTGCAACTGCCAATGGATGGACCCCATAAGCAATGGCGGACAGATGTCTGCCGTGCAGAGGACAGCTTGAGCGACACCCATTATGTCGCAGGGGTCGGTGCCCCTCAAACAGCGTAACCGCCCAGTGGCTTCAGACATTTGCAACATCATCTTTCATACACTATTTTCTGCTGCATCAGTGGAAAAATATTTACTGTTACATTGTAAGTGGGCTTTCTTGTGACACAGGATCTGACTGTTGCCATGATGTCACTGATCCTCGTTTGCGGACTTGAGCGCTATGCCAGCACCGCTTGCCGCAATCCCTTCTGCGTTCTTCTACTCCTGCTCAGCATTTGCTGTAACTGGCGGTCTACCGATCATTGACATAGGCGGTTTGGCTTCTGGCACCACCAGTGGAAAACTTTAACAGATTTATGGTATTTTTGTCGGCGATACTATTCTGGGGTGCAGCAGTATTTTAGAGGATATTCAAAAGTATCCGAACAGTCGGAATTATTTGCTGCACATTCCCGAATATTTGTTCAGAAATTAAGTAAATCAGTACGTGCATACGTGCAAAGTTCGATTTCTTTGCAAAAAGCACAACGAATCCTCAAAGTAAATTCCTCTATGGCGCTCGTCGAGTGTCACAAGGCATGCAGGGAGGCAAGCATAGACTGAATTCGCGGACTGAGCGTTCTGCTTGTTCCGTCAAGTCTGACATCCAATCAGCGTAATGTGAACACACATGCCACTAAGGCATTGACAGGAGTGAAGTAACTGCCATGACATTTTTCTTGTAATGGAAAGCCTAGGCTTGATGTAACATCCAAATGGTGTAATATGACATGCATGGTACATTGTAAAATAAACATGCTGACCTAACTTACAACTTATACTGCACTTGTCGATGAGAGTAAACAATGGTATGCAAACAAAAAAATCTCTACAACTAATATCAAAATAAGACAAACATTATAGTCACCTACCAAATTAATTATTGTCCACATCTATGGTGCTTATTGTTATGTCTTCCTTGCAGGCTGTGTTGTTCTTTGGTAGATGCAAGGACGGGGAACAGATGCTGTTCAAGAACAGAGAATTCAGATATTAATATGCTCCACATCTAATGTCAAATAGTAAAATACAAATAGTGAATACGTAATTTTGTTGTTGTATTTGCAGCGTTAGTTACTTAACAGCAGATTTGAATGTAGAAATATCTACAGATACAAAAGATTTATAAGTCTGACATTCTTCAGTATTCAGAAGATATCGCGCCCTGGCCGCTACGACAGCTTGTAAATGTTACTCAATTGGCAAACACACAAAAAGGGGTCAGTGCGTGAAAGTTCGAACTTAAATACACTCTTCACTGGAGCTCCGGAGAGGGGATGCTTGCATCTCATTGGTAGCGGCGTAATTGTTCGTGGCAGCGCCGTCGTGCCACGGAGGTGGCTGTTGGAAACGCGGCGGTTACATTGGCGGCGCGCGAATTTAAAAGTGCGGCCGGGCGAATAGTGGCTGATACCGGAGTTATCAAGTATCAAAATGTTCTTTCCACATATGAAAATATGTGTGCAGAAATATCTCAGCAATGCAAATAAGTGCAATAATTACACCAACTATCACAAAGTTGTTTTACACACACACACAACTGCGGACTCTAAAGTAAGTACCACAGTGGTATAACTCTACCTAAACATCTATGCATTTATGAATAACATGCGAAAGAGGCAGGTGAGATTCTTATGAAATATGAGAAATCTTATAAACTAAAATCTCCATAAATACACTCTAAGAAAAAAAAATGTATCACGAAGAAATTATCGGAATGTATACTTATATGGATATGGTGTCTGTTCCTTCGGACAGACACCATATCCATATAAGTATATAGTTTTGGCACTACAGGCCATGACCTTCTTCTTCTGTGCGGATGCACACATATTCCCTGAACTCTTACGGGACTTGGTAAGAATGTCTTCCACGAGTAATGAGTGTGTTGGGGTGGGACACTACGAATGTAGTGTGTGGACATAAAAGGTGAGAATAAGGGTCTCACGGGGGGCGTGCGCGAGATAGTCCCTGCAGTCGCGCTATCCTCTGTGCCCTCGGTGGCTCAGATGGATAGAGCGTCTGCCATGTCAGCAGGAGATCCCGGATTCGAGTCCCGGTCGGGGCACAAATTTTCACCTGTTCCCGTTGATATACATCAGCGCCCGTTAGCAGCTGAAAGTATTAATATAATTCTAAATTATCGGAATGGGTGAAAATCGGAAGATGTGCTGTACACCTACAGACAAATAAATGATTACAATTTCAGAACAATCGAATAATTAATTCAAAAGAACGAGCTCCAGAAATTGGGCAAGTGAATAACGTGTTGGTCCCCTCTGGCCCTTATGTAAGCAGTTATTTGGTTAAGCATTGATTGCCAGAGTTGTCGGATATCCATCTCAGCCAAATTCTGTCCAATACACACGTTATATCGTCAAAATCCCAAACCGGTTGGAGAGAGTTACCCATAATACTCCAAACGTTCTCAATTGGAGAGAGATCCGGCGACCTTGCTGGGCAAGGTAGGATTTGGCAGGCATGAAGACCAGCAGTAGAAAATCTCACCGTATGCGGGCGGGCATTACCTTGCTGGAATGTAAGTCCAGGATGTCTAGTTTAGTCCCATCACACAACAAACCATCCAACCGACCTGGGATGGCTTGCCATGTAGAGCAACAAAACGGGACCTAGAATACTGTCAACGTACTGCTTTGCTGTAAGGGTGCAGCGGGTTCCTGCTATGAAAGCCGGCCGCGGTGGTCTAGCGGTTCTAGGCGCTCAGTCCGGAACCGCGCGACTGCTACGGTCGCAGGTTCGTATCCTGCCTCGGGCATGGATGTGTGTGATGTCCTTAGGTTAGTTAGGTTTAAGTACACTCCTGGAAATTGAAATAAGAACACCGTGAATTCATTGTCCCAGGAAGGGGAAACTTTATTGACACATTCCTGGGGTCAGATACATCACATGATCACACTGACAGAACCACAGGCACATAGACACAGGCAACAGAGCATGCACAATGTCGGCACTAGTACAGTGTATATCCACCTTTCGCAGCAATGCAGGCTGCTATTCTCCCATGGAGACGATCGTAGAGATGCTGGATGTAGTCCTGTGGAACGGCTTGCCATGCCATTTCCACCTGGCACCTCAGTTGGACCAGCGTTCGTTCTGGACGTGCAGACCGCGTGAGACGACGCTTCATCCAGTCCCAAACATGCTCAATGGGGGACAGATCCGGAGATCTTGCTGGCCAGGGTAGTTGACTTACACCTTCTAGAGCACGTTGGGTGGCACGGGATACATGCGGACGTGCATTGTCCTGTTGGAACAGCAAGTTCCCTTGCCGGTCTAGGAATGGTAGAACGATGGGTTCGATGACGGTTTGGATGTACCGTGCACTATTCAGTGTCCCCTCGACGATCATCAGTGGTGTACGGCCAGTGTAGGAGATCGCTCCCCACACCATGATGCCGGGTGTTGGCCCTGTGTGCCTCGGTCGTATGCAGTCCTGATTGTGGCGCTCACCTGCACGGCGCCAAACACGCATACGACCATCATTGGCACCAAGGCAGAAGCGACTCTCATCGCTGAAGACGACACGTCTCCATTCGTCCCTCCATTCACGCCTGTCGCGACACCACTGGAGGCGGGCTGCACGATGTTGGGGCGTGAGCGGAAGACGGCCTAACGGTGTGCGGGACCGTAGCCCAGCTTCATGGAGACGGTTGCGAATGGTCCTCGCCGATACCCCAGGAGCAAAAGTGTCCTTAATTTGCTGGGAAGTGGCGGTGCGGTCCCCTACGGCACTGCGTAGGATCCTACGGTCTTGGCGTGCATCCGTGCGTCGCTGCGGTCCGGTCCCAGGTCGACGGGCACGTGCACCTTCCGCCGACCACTGGCGACAACATCGATGTACTGTGGAGACCTCACGCCCCACGTGTTGAGCAATTCGGCGGTACGTCCACCCGGCCTCCCGCATGCCCACTATACGCCCTCGCTCAAAGTCCGTCAACTGCACATACGGTTCACGTCCACGCTGTCGCGGCATGCTACCAGTGTTAACGACTGCGATGGAGCTCCGTATGCCACGGCAAACTGACTGACACTGACGGCGGCGGTGCACAAATGCTGCGCAGCTAGCGCTATTCGACGGCCAACACCGCGGTTCCTGGTGTGTCCGCTGTGCCGTGCGTGTAATCATTGCTTGTACAGCCCTCTCGCAGTGTCCGGAGCAAGTATGGTGGGTCTGACACACCGGTGTCAATGTGTTCTTTTTTCCATTTCCAGGAGTGTAGTTCTAAGTTTTAGGGGACTGATGACCACAGATGTTAAGTCCCATAGTGCTCAGAGCCATTTGAACCATTTGAACCTGCTATGAAAGGAAATGGCGCCTCTGACCATCACTCGGACCGTATGGCAGACGACAATTAGGCTGGTATCCCACCGCTGTCTGTTGCCTCTCCGGACACGTCGCAATGGTCACCGGCAATCAGTTCGAAGCGGCTCGACCCGACAACCAGGAATGATGGCCCGGGCTGCCATTCCTTTTCGTAGCACGACCCTTTGCTTGGCATCCGCAGCACCCTTGCCGTATAGTGGGATTTCGACAAAATTCTATACCCCATTTTGTTTCTCTTCATGGCAAGACAACCTGGGCCTACATAATGCCTACCCACACACGACGGGAGTTTCTACTGCTTATGCTAGTGTTTGCCAAACACTGCCTCGGATAGCAAGGTCGCCGGATCTCTTCCCAGTGGAGAGCGTTTGGAGCATTACAGGCAGGGCCCTCAAACCAGCTCGGGATTTTGACCAACTACCGCGCCAATTGGAAAGAATTTGGAATTACGTGTCTCAGGAGGACATCCAACAACTCTTTCAATCAGTGCCTAGACGAATAACTGCTTGCATTCGAGCCAGAGGCGGATAAACGCGCTATTGACATGCTCAGTTTGTGAAGCTCTTTCTCTTGAATAAAACATCCAGTTTTTCTGAAACTGTAAACATTTGTCTGTCTCTACATGCAGACTACATCTAGCGATATTTGTTCCATTCGCGTAGTTGCATCGTGGGAGGTGATTTTTTTTTCTTAGAGTGTACTTAACACCATCATTTGCTTCTGAATTGTAACTAACGAATTAGTAATACATGGTTGCTCCAGATGAGATGTACTACAAATACACTACTGGCCATTCATATTGCTACACCAAGAAGAAATGCAGATTATAAACTAGTATTCATTGGACAAATATATTATACTGGAACTGAAATGTGATTACACTTTCACGCAATTTGGGTGCATAGATCCTGAGAAACCAATACCCAGAACAGCCAGCTCTGGCCGTAATAACGGCCTTGATACTCCAGGCCATTGAGTCAAACAGAGCTTGGATGGCGTGTACAGGTACAGCTGCCTATGCAGCTTCGACACGATACCACAGTCCATCAAGAGTAGTGACTGGCGTATTGTGACGGCCTCCATTGACCAGACGTTTTCAATTGGTGAGAGATCTGGAGAATGTGCTGGCCAGGGCAGCAGTCGAACATTTTCTGTATCCAGAAAGGCCCGTACAGGACCTGCAACGTGCGGCCGTGCATTATGCCGCTGAAATGGCACCCAATACCATCACGCCGGGTGATACGCCAGTAAGGCGATGACAAATACACGCTTCCAATGTGCGTTCACCGCAATGTCGCTAAACACGGTTACGACTATCATGATGCTGTAAACAGAAACTGGATTCATCCGAAAAAATGACGTTGTGCCATTCGTGTACCCAGGTTCGTCGTTGAGTACACCATTGCTGGCGCTCCTATCTGTGATGCAGCGTCAAGGGTAACCGCA
Organism: Schistocerca serialis cubense; assembly: GCF_023864345.2. Classification (NCBI taxonomy): domain Eukaryota; kingdom Metazoa; phylum Arthropoda; class Insecta; order Orthoptera; family Acrididae; genus Schistocerca; species Schistocerca serialis. Next base: position 837,543,281 of record NC_064640.1, read on the forward strand.
GCCATGGTCTCCGAGTTGATAGTCCATGCTGATGCAAACGTCGTCGAACTGTTTGTTCAGATGGTTGTTGTCTTGCAAACGTCCCCATCTGTTGACTCAGGGACTGAAGCGTGGCTTCACGATTCGTTACAGCCATGCGGATAAGATGCCTGTCATCTCGACTGCTAGTGATACGAGGCCGTTGGGATCCAGCACGGCGTTTCGTATTACTCTCCAGAACCCACCGATTCCATATTCTGCTAACAGTCATTGGATCTCCACCAACGCGAGCAGCAATGTCGCTATACTATAAACCGCAATCGCGATAGGCTACAATCCGACCTTTATCAAAGTCGGAAACGTAATGGTACGCATTTCTCCTCCTTACACGAGGCATCGCAATAACGTTTCACCAGGCAAAGCCGGTCAACTGCTGTTTGTGTATGAGAAATCGGTTGGAAACTTTCCTCATGTCAGCACGTCGTAGGTGTCGCCACCGGCGCCAACCTTGTGTGAATGCTCTGAAAAGCTAATCATTTGCATATCACAACATCTTCTTCCTGTCGGTTAAATTTCGCGTCTGTAGCATGTCATCTTCTTGGTGTAGCAATTTTAATGGCCAGTAGTGTATTTCACAAAGAAACATAGTCAACTGCAGCTTTTTGCTGTGTTGCTTGTTATTTCCAACAGATGGCTGCATCTTTAAATATTCATAATTCAGTTAATGTGCCATAATGTAAGGCAAAAGAGTCACACCCGGATAGCTGTGCGTGTTAGTTCGCAACTTCCAGGAGTCAGGTTAGTGTGCCAGCCCCTGATCGAACGCACCTTGCCTATTAACGATGAGGGCCGGTGTGCTGGCCAGCCCGGATGTAGTTGTTAGGTCGTTTCCTCCATCCAACTAGGCGAATACTGAGTTGATACTCAAGTCTTGTGTCAGTTGCACGATTTGAAGACATTTCGAAAACTTTCGCACTCTTTCACATGGATAACATTACACACAGACAGTTGGGGTGCATACACTACTGGCCATTAAAACTTCGACACCACGAAGATGACGTGCTACAGACTCGCAATTTAACCGACAGGAAGAAGATGCTGTGATATGCAAATGATTAACTTTTCAGAGCATTCACACAAGGTTGGCGCCGGTGGCGACACCTACAACGCGCTGACATGAGGAAAGTTTCCAAGCGATTTCGCATACACAAACAGCAGCTGACCGGCGTTGCCTGGTGAAACGTTGTTGTGATGCCTCGTGTAAGGAGGAGAAATGCGTACCATCACGTTTCCGACATTGATAAAGGTCGGATTGCAGCCTATCGCGATTGCGGTTTATCGTATCGCGACATTGCTGCTCGCGTTGGACGAGATCCAATGACTGTTTGCAGAATATGAAATCGGTGGGTTCAGGAGGGCAATACGGAACGCCGTGCTGGATCCCAACGGCCTCATATCACTAGCAGTCACAGCCATCTTATCCGCATGGCTGTAACGGATCGTGCAGCCACCTCTTGATACATAAGTCAACAGATGGGGACGTTTGCAAGACAACACCCACCTGCACGAACAGTTTGGCGACGTTTGCAGCAGCAGGGACTATCAGCTCGGAGACCTCGGCTGCAGTTACCCTTGACGCTGCATCGCAGACAGGAGCACCTCCGATGGTGTACTCAACGACGAACCTGGGTGCACGAATGCAAAACGTCATTTTTTCGGAATAATCCAGGTTCTGTTTACAGTATCATGATGGTCGCATCCGTGTTTCGCGACATCGCGGTGAACGCACTTTGGAAGCGTGTATTCGTCACCGCCATACTGGCCCATTACCCAGCGTGATGGTACGGGGTGCCATTGGTTACACGTCTCGGTCACCTCTTGTTCGCATTGACGGCACTTCGAACAGTGGACGTTACATTTCAGATGTGTTACGACCCGTGGCTCTACCCTTCATTCGATCCATGAGTAACCCTACATTTCAGCAGGATAATTCACGGCCGCATGTTGCAGGTCCTGTACGGTCCTTTCTGGATACAGAAAAATATTCGACTACTACCCTAGCCAGCACAATCTCCAGATCTCTCACCAATTTAAAACGTCTGGTCAATGGTGGCCGAGCAACTGGCTCGTCACAATACGCCAGTCACTACTCTTGATGAACTGTGGTATCGTGTTGAAGCTGAATGAGCAGCTGTACCTGTACACGCCATCCAAGCTCTGTTTGACAATGCCCAGGCGTATCAAGGCCGTTATTACGGCCAGAGGTGGTTGTTCTGGGCACTGACTTCTCAGGATCTATGCACCCAAACTGCGTGAAAATGTAATCACATGTCAGTTCTCGTATAATATACTTGTCCAATGAATACCCGTTTATCATTTGCATTTCTTCTTGGTGTAGCAATTTTGATGGCCAGTGGTGTATATTTTGTCCTGGAGGATAGTGGAGTGCGTGACAGGGAGGGTATCCGGCCACCCATTAAAATTATCTTGCGAAATGGAATAGTAACCATGCCGATCCCGCGTATGTGCAAGACAAGGGCACAAGAAAAATACAAAGAAATGTAAGGCACAAGAAAAACTCATATCACAACGTTATTTTCCACGAAAACAAAAATATATCCATCTAATTGGTATCGAAAACATGACCATGCATTCTTAAATGAAGTGCCTCAACGTTATTTTCATGCCTATACACACATGACTTAACAATAAAATGATAGACAGTGGACATTACTAGGTAAGATTAAAGCATCGATGATGTGAAACTGACCTGAACAGGCTTGTAGCTGCTGAAACTACATGTTAGCTAAACCATTAGCGGAGAACACAAACAAATAGAGAGTCTGAGTTACTAGAAGAATGTAATTAATTAGTTCTACTCTTTATGTTAGTCACAATACACCCCCAAATTAAATTTTTCCGTTTCTAAATTGTTCTTCGATGCTTTTCGAGTGTTAAAATGGTATCTCTGCATCTAAAATGCGTAACGGGTGTTGTAGTCTCATTTTGAGGAGCAAATAACGTTCTAAACAGTCAGTGGACATTTCAAGCTATGCCTAATAGTCGATGAAGTAAAACTATCCTGGCCAAACTTAGAACTGCAGAAAACACATTTTGGCTAAATTAACAGGCAAACACACAAACAAATACCGTTAGCTACTGGAATAATGTAATTAATTCAGTTATTTAGGCCCACTCTTGGTGTAAGTCGCAACATCCCTCCCAGCCCAAATTATTTTAGAGTTGTTCTATGATGCTTGTCAAGCATTACAGTGCTGTCTCCAAGTCGAAAATACGTAAAGGGTTTTGCCATTTTAATCTGAGGAAATATTACAGAACATACTGTCATCACCTAATATTTGTCATTAATGTTTCCTCCCAGTTTAATGGAGAAGAAGATAATCTGACATTAGAATTATATAATTGATAGTACTGATTGGCAGTTATTGATTTTTATTACAAATGACTAGCCTGGTCGAGTTTAAGGGCAAAATCAGTTTCTGTAATATTTATCAAATGCAGTTATGGTGCCAAGGGTCTCTATAACGTTTACAGACGATGTTTCCTGAAATCAACTACTAAATGTCACCAACATCTAACAAAACTTCGCGGCGTAAACACCAAAAATACGAGATAACCAAACACTTTCCTTGAAAGGAAGCAAAGAAGGAAGAAAGGGGGAAAGTGAATATTTATCAGTATATATATCAACTTGCTATGAAAATGTTTCATCTTAGAATGAGAATTTCACTCTGCAGCGGAGTGTGCGCTGATATGAAACTTCCTGGCAGATTAAAACTGTGTGCCCGACCGAGACTCGAACTCGGGACCTTTGCCTTTCGCGGGCAAGTGCACTACCATCTGAGCTACCGAAGCATGACTCACGCCCGGTATTCACAGCTTTACTTCTGCCAGTATCTCGTCTCCTACCTTCCAAACTTTACAGAAGCTCTTCTGCGAACCTTGCAGAACTAGCACTCCTGAAAGAAAGGATATAGCGGAGACATGGCTTAGCCACAGCCTTGGGGGATGTTTCCAGAATGAGAATTTCACTCTGCAGCGGAGTGTGCGCTGATATGAAACTTCCTGGCAGATTAAAACTGTGTGCCCGACCGAGACTCGAACTCGGGACCTTTGCCTTTCGCGGGCAGGTGCTCTACCATCTGAGCTACCGAAGCACGACTCACACCCGGTACTCACAGCTTTACTTCTGCCAGTATCTCGTCTCCTACCTTCCAAACTTTACAGAAGCTCTCATTCTGGAAACATCCCCCAGGCTGTGGCTAAGCCATGTCTCCGCTATATCCTTTCTTTCAGGAGTGCTAGTTCTGCAAGGTTCGCAGAAGAGCTTCTGTAAAGTTTGGAAGGTAGGAGACGAGATACTGGCAGAAGTAAAGCTGTGAGTACCGGGCGTGAGTCGTGCTTCGGTAGCTCAGATGGTAGAGCACTTGCCCGCAAAAGGCAAAGGTCCCGAGTTCCAGCCTCGGTCGGGCACACAGTTTTAATCTGCCAGGAAGTTTCATGTTTCATCTTGTCCTAATGATGTATCAACTTGCCCTGAAAATGTATCAACTTGCTGGAAAAAATTGTATCATTTTATCCTCAGAACATATCAAGTTGTCCCAAAGATTATCAGCTCGCCCCAAACGTTTTGTCAAAGGAAGCTTACAGCGGCTACAGAAAATAAAATGAAAAACTAGATCGTAAGTTGCGTATGAGAACATTTAGTCATACCTACATAAATAATGATGAAATTACAGTATTAAGTCAGATCCTTGCCGACTGAACCAGTACTGGATAAAATGATTACGATACTGGAAGAAAACGTGTTTTAACTATGCCATCTTATCAAGAGTTTTGTTGGACAATCGTCATTTGATGTATAGACCAAAGACATTTGCATTCCGATTACCTTGCTATGCTTCCCAAGATGGATGGATGATCTCCTTTCTGTGAGTATAAACTGTCGTCATTTAGTTTCCTAATTCTCAAAGCTCATTAAGCTGTATGTTAGATTTATATAAGTGCCTATTTGTGTGTTTTGCAACCAATTTTTACATATTATGATGAATTTCATGCGTGACACAGGGATAGAGCTGTTTTAGTCTGTTAATCTATAATTTATTTACGTAATGTCAGTAACACTGCTGTGTGTATTTTAATGAGATACACAGGCAGTTTAGATGCGGAAATATTCGATTTGAAGGTCCATTGTGCTTGCAAAAAGTGTTTTGTTCTCGAAGTTACACAAGATTTTTTTGTGAAAAGTGTGAATTTTGGAGATCTTTAATTATACTTGTGTATTACAATATGCGGCCCACTCAATAAGTAATAAGTAACTATAACAAAGATTTTACTTTTCAGATACTGAATGTGTCATCTTCTTTGATGTTGTTACATTTCTGTCTCCATCTTTGGTCATGTTCTATGTAAAAATAGGAGAATTTGTGTTGTGGCGTAGCAAGACAGCCACGCCACGGAAGTAGCCGAAAGGCACGCGTTTAGTTTACGCAGGCAAGAGATAGGTCTGTAACAGGATACGTAATGAATGCTATAAAGAAAAGTACGTAGCTTCTGGAATACTTAACTTTAATCCATCCTTGTTGTATACATGGCTCTTGACGACACAAGTGAGACTCTTTAGATACAAGCTATGTAAGGCTAATGGCGCCTTGCTAGGTCGTAGCCATGGACTTAGCTGAAGGCTATTCTAACTATCTGCTCGGCAAAGGAGCGAGGCTTCGTCAGTGTAGTCGCTAGCTACGTCGTCCGTACAACTGGGGCGAGTGCTAGTCAGTCTCTCGAGACCTGCCTTGGCGCTCGGTCTGCGATCCCTGACAGTGGCGACACGCGGGTCCGACATGTACTAATGGACCGCGGCCGATTTAAAGCTACCACCTAGCAAGTGTGGTGTCTGGCGGTGACACCACAATTTGTCCAGTTAAAGTGACATGTAATGAAAATACATTCTTCCTTCTTTTATTAAAAAAATGGTGTTTGGCTATGTTGTGTTTGTGGTGTTTTGAATCTCATATTTCTATTAGAGATTGATGTTATTTAGCAGCAGATTGTAGGAAAAACAGCATATAAACGTTTGAGAGAGCCTTGTCACCATAGTTGCGATCCATATATATTACAGCAGTTCGTTTTGTGCTAACCCTCAACTAGACTCTACCACTGTAGTGGTTGCCTGGATGCGGCAAACGAGTGGTCGGGAAGGTATTATGCAGATACGTATCAGTATTACATACATCTGAAATGAATGTAATCTCCTTGTGCACGTTAATTTGTAATTTGAACACACAGAATGCTGTCAAACTGTACCGACTTTGCTCATAAAACTAATAGAAATCAACTGTATCCATTCTCGTGGAATTATCACTTTTTATTATTGATGTGATGATTCTGTGTTCAAAAATAGGTGGTACCACAAGTTCCTGTGTTATTTCATACTTCATAACCTCTAATTACAAAGTAGACACCACTTGAATTATAGCTCGTTGTGGAACCTAGAAATTATGGTGTTTCTTTCCGACATGCGAGTAGATTGCGTGAGACAGGCTGTTCTATGATGATAAAGTTGCTTATGAACATAGAACGCAAGAATCTGCTGCTATTGTGAATGATTATCTCCTGTATATCATAAAGTTTACACACAGGTCGCTAGAGGCGAGATATGAAGCAGAATATGTCAGATGTCATCACGCAAACGATTTTTGTTTCCGATGTGTTTGAGGAATCTTATAGGGTTCTCTAATAGGTGACATTAGGAGGTTCTGTTACAAGATACGCTCTCGCGATTTGTTTCGTAAACGCTAGTGTGCTATAGCACTGCATTGGTAAAACGGGTTCTGCCGTAGTGTACATAACAGGAATATTCTCTTGAATTATAGTTTGTTGCTGTCGAACATAAAAGATTTTGTTTTTTCTGACATATGAGCAAATGCTGGGAAACAGGTTGTTCTGTGAAGATCAAATTGCTTGTGAAACTAGGATGCAAGAATCTGCTGCTATTGTGAATGATTGTCTGCTGGATGACAAAAACCTTACATACTGGTCGCTAGAGGCGAGTTATGGTGCAAAAAACATGTCAGATATCATCAGACATACGGTACTTGTTTTTGAAGTATTGGAGGAATCCAATAGGGTTCTCTACTAGGTGATGTTAGGACGTTCAATTATAAGACAGGATCTCACGAATTGTTGCTCAAATGTGAGCAAATGGTGAGAAAGGCTATATTCTGTAATGTTATTTCACGTGTGTGATATGTTATTAATACACACATGTATGACAATTTATTTACAGACACTGATTTGAATGTGAGGGATGCTTTCAGTCCATGTAATTTGTCAATCAAGCTGATAGAAATCACTCCGACCTCTGCAGTTTGCTCATCTGTCACAGGCGGCGGCGCTGTAGTTTGTTTTTTCACTTCGTTGGGTGTCGGCTGCTGGTGCGGGGAGACAGACAAGAGGCTTGTATCCTGCATTAGCACATAAAAGCTATACAGGTTTTGTTTATAAAAGTAAAAGAAAATGGACTGCCCCTTTTTTTGTGGAACGAGGACATACGCTACTGGCCATTAAAATTGCTACACCAAGAAGAAATGCAGATGATAAACGGGTATTCATTGGACAAATATATTATATTAGAATTGACATGTGATTACATTTTCACGCAATTTGGGTGCATAGATCCTGAGAAATTAGTACCCAGAACAACCATCTCTGCCCGTAATAACGGCCTTGATACGCCTGGGCATTGAGTCAAACAGAGCTTGGACGCCGTGTACAGGTACAGCTAGCCATTTGCTCGGCCACCATTGACCAGACGTTTTCAATTGGTGAGAGATCTGGAGAATGTGCTGGCCAGGGCAGCAGTCGAACATTTTCTGTATCCAGAAAGGCCCGTAAAGGACCTGCATTATCCTGCTGAAATGTAGGGTTCGCAGGCATCGGATGAAGGGTAGAGCCACTGGTCGTAACACATCTGAAATGTAACGTCCACTGTTCAAAGTGCCGTCAATGCGAACAAGATTTGGCCGAGACGTGTAACCAATGGCACCCCATACCATCACGCCGGGTGATACGCCAGTATGGCGATGACGAATACACGCTTCCAATGTGCGTTCACCACGATGTCGCCAAACACGGATGCGACGATCATGATGCTGTAAACAGAACCTGGATCATCCGAAAAAATGACGTTTTACCATTCGTGCACCCAGGTTCGTCGTTCAGTACACCATCGCAGGCGCTCCTGTCTGTCAAGGGTAACCGCAGCCATGGTCTCCGAGCTGATTGTCCATGCTGCTGCAAACGTCGTCGAACTGTTCGAGCAGATGGTTGTTGTCTTGCAAACGTTCCCATTTGTTGACTCAGGGATCGAGACGTGGCTGCACGATCCGTTACAGCCACGAGGATAAGATGCCACTGCTAGTGATACGAGGCCTTTGGGATCCAGCACGGCTTTCCGTATTACCCTCCTGAACACACAGATTCCTTATTCTGCTGACAGTCATTGAATCTCGACCAACGCGAGCAGCAATGTCGCGATACAATAAACCGCAATCGCAATAGCGTACAGTCCGACCTTTATCAAAGTCGGAAACGTGATGGTACGCATTTCTCCTCCTTACACGTGGGATCACAACAATATTTCACCAGGCAACGCCGGTCAACTTCTGCTTGTGTATGAGAAATCGGTTGGAAACTTTCCTCATGTCAGCACCGTGTGTGAATGCTCTGAAAAGCTAATCATTTGCATATCACAGCATCTTCTTCCTGTCGGTTAAATTTCGCGTCTGTAGCACGTCATCTTCGTGGTGTAGCAATTTTAATGACCAGTAGTGTTTTAGCGCCGTAATTGTTTTTTCTTTCTTTAATAGGTGCTCACTTATAGTAGGTGGTGTGTTGACGTTAAATAAAAGTGTTCTTTATTGCAGAATGACGGGCTGCTGGAGGTGCAGGTTCAGAGTGTGTGTGTGTGTGTGTGTGTGTGTGTGTGTGTGTGTGTGTGTGTGTGTGTGTGTTTGGACGCCCTAGGCAGCTACACTCTGCCCAGGGCGTGTGTACCTTTTAGACGAACAATCAATTTGTGACCATCATTGATCTCGCTTTGGTCTGGGCGTTACGGTCTTTTGCGTTACCTAAAAGCCACTGCCTGGAGTACCCAGCCATGTGGACCAACCAGGAGGCTGCATTACACTCTGGCCATTTGAAAAAGACTGAATCTCCATCGTAGGTAGATGAAGGAAGGGAGGGAGAGGGAGGGATGAGGGGAGGTAAGTGCCACTAATTTCACTAGCTCCTGACCTACAACGAAGAGAATACACGTCCAACTGTTGCCCCTTTCTCCTCTCCGGTACTTGTGTTGCATTATGACCATTTGGTTACGAGAGCTGTTTCTTTTTTTTTCTTCACGACAATATCGATGTGCAATTGGAACAGTGACGCATTTTCCATCAGTTGTGGAAGCGTGCATTGGCTCCCACTACCTGGGGTGCAGGGTGATTGCAGAGCAATGTAGCGGGAGGCATCTGTACTGCATTGTGATGTCTAAGGCTGATAGATGCAGTCCTCAGCTGTGTGCTTACAGGTAATACGGATATTAAACTCCTTTCTGTCCAACAGCCACATCTCGCTAGTTGAACACAGTTTCTGCCGAAAAATAAACATAGTGCCTTCCACTCTAGACTGTTTCCCGCCAGCTTGTAGGTGAAAGGGAGAGTTTGAGTATGTCTACCACTGGTTTCGAGTGGTACTGTGAAATTAATCTCCCAGCAGGACAGCCCTAGTTGTATGGCATCGTCGGCTTTTGAACTGTTTTGCGATTTTAGGTGCTCCTTGTGTAGCGTACGGCAAGAAAGGAAGAATGAATTGATTGTTGGTGTTAATAACGATCAACCTCCTTTACCTCCTCTACATTACTGCAGATGACGTGTCACTGAGCACATTTGTTCTGTACATGCAGTACACGTGAGGCGCCTAGCTGTTTCCACTGCACTGTATGGAATACGGAGGTTCTGTTATAGTTCACTAACCTGCTCTCTTCAAGTTGATGTTGCCAGCGCAGAAAACAGCACGCGGGTCGTAGGTTCTGTATCTTGAGGCTGAAACTGACTTTTATCGAGGTTATGTTCCGAAATAATGTATCACTTCTTTGGGATGCCACTTGCGGATTTTAATATAACCACACGAGAAGACTACTTGATCTTAATATAACACCTTCTGATACAGCAAAGTACATGATGAAACACAATGTTTACGAAAATGTATCTTTACACTATTTGTGGCTATCGGAGTGAATCTTTTAATACTGAATACTGGCAAACACATCCTGCCACAGACAACATGACTGTATATCTCGACTGCCTAATCCAGAGCGACGAACAGGAACTTAAATAAGAATTGGAAACACATCCTACGACAGACAACATGTCTGTTCTTCTCGACTGCCTAATCCAGAGTGACGAACAGCCCGAAACCCTTCGCGCGCCATACCAGAAAAGGCGTGACCCGAACGCATCCGAAGTGCTTTGTCTGCAATTTCGTCAGTGTTTTGTTTTTGATTTAAATTGTTTTTAATAATTCTAAAATTACTGTTTGATAGTGAGATGTTGAGAGATATTTATATTAAAAAGTGAAGTCATTCCAATGAGTAGTTTAACTAATAATAATAACTATACTTTAACGTTTTGGCACCCTTGCTCCGAACACAGCAGCCAATCACAGAGCAGTAGCATTATGCAGGCGGTCTTTCTCACGGGAATGGTACCGAATCTAACATCTGTCACAGGTACCTCACACCACATTTCGTCATCTATATACTTCTTGCATCTCCACTGCTCTTGGAACAGCTTCTTGGAACCTAATATGATGACTGACTAAGCCAGAAATATTACAAGCGCTGTGCATATAGTTGTGTGGTTAGGACCGATCTTTATGATTAATTACGTAACTGGGACCGATCTTTACTTTAGTTTCCCAACCACAATAAATAAAGTACACTAACCTAACCTTCCTCTCCCGCATCTGGACAGTTTCCATGTGTCGGGGGGGGGGGGGGGGGGGGGGGGGAGGGGGTGCTCTTGGGCTTTCCATCTAGAAGGACCGGAGTCGAGTCTCAGAAAGGGCATCGCCATTCTTAATTTCCTGCCAATTTCAGATAGGGGGTTGGTGTGGGTCGTCAGCACAGCCTTGGTACAAAGAAATTCCCGTCAAACTCGAAATTTCCGCTAAAATTCGAAACTTCCGCCAAAATTCGAAATTCACGCCAATAGGGTAGGTGATGAAATGGGAAAGGGAGGGATGGGGAGGAGGCGGAGAGCCATGTTCCGGATGAGGAAAACAGAGGACGTCGTCTGAGGATGAGGTTGGAGTGGAGGTGCGGGGTTAATTAATTGATGAATTTAATTAATTTGCAAATCAATCTGATATCAAAATTGCAGCGCTTATCTCGCTGCTGTTGTATTTTACAAGAACGATGTTTCCTACATCCGTATTGACTATGTGTGAAGAAACCGTTCTCTTCGAATTTATTCATAATGTTCGAACACAATACATGTTCCAAAAGCCCGCTGCTTATCAACGTTAATGATGTAGGCATGTAAGTTAGTGGATTACTCCTACTGCTTTTCTTGAATATTGGAGTGACCTGCGCACCTTTCCAGTCTTTAGGTACGGATCTTTCGTTGAGCAAGCGGTTGTATATGATAGTAAAGTATGAGTCTACTGCATCAGCATACTCTGAAAGAAATCTAACTGGTATATATCCTGGACTGAAAGACTCACTTTTATTGATATACGTTGTTTCACTACTCCGAGGTTATGTTCTTCTGAGTTACTCATGTTGGCAGCTGTTCTACAGGGTGTCCGAAAAGTCTTTCCCTGATTACATAAATTGATAACTCAGGCTAGAAGCAAGATACAAATATGAAACTGGTGTCTAATTGTTTACAGACTATCAAAGTTTTTTTCACTCAGCAGTAAACTTCCACATGAGCACCCTTGGTAGTACGTAGCACATCTAGGCGATATGCAATTTCCGTCCACACATTAGCCAACATCACTGGAAGGATCGATTCAACGACTGTGGTTATCCGTTGCCGCAGGGTTTCAAGATCTGGTACACGTGTTCGGTAGACCTCGTCCTTCACATAACCCCATAAAAATAAGTCTAATGGGGTTATGCCAGGAGAGCGTGGAGGAACAGCATACAGTTGCAACATGTCCAGATACACTGCAGATGTGACGGTAGCCTCAGCGAAGAAGAATGGCCCGATAATTCGGTCGTGCAATAGCGCGCACCAAACATTCACCTTTGGACTGCCTCTGGTGCACTCCATGACCTCGCCAGGGGGTTGTGAACCCCAAATGCGCACACTATGGCGATTCACTACTCCACTGACAAAAAAGGTCGCTTCGTGGGAGAAGGCAATTCGTCTGAGATAACAATCGTCGTCCTCAATACGTGATAGCATTTCGACCGCAAAGTCCAAAGTCATATCGACATGTACTGTCATTGGGCAACAAGGCCTGAACGATTTGCACTTTTTATGCGCGAAAAATTAAACGTTTGTGTAAAATGTCATGGAGAGAGCTTTTTGGCATCTGTAATACACGTGAGGCCCTGCGCACCGATTTCTTCGGACTTCGCAGAAAAGACTGCCTTACAGCTTCCACCCTGTCTGCTGAGGTTCTTGGTCGACCAGACCTGGGAAGGTCAGCAACCGATCCTGTGTTCTTGAACTTCTCATACCAGGCTTTAATGCTCTTGACATCAGGTGGATTGCTTCCAAATGTTGTCTGGAAGTGTCTCTGCACTGTGGTTGGTGATCGTGTCTCATGGTACCACAGGACACACTATGCCTTCTCCTGATTGGTTAATATGGATTGTTGGGCACTGCACCTCATCCACTACTTACGTACTGCGAACCTAAAACAGAAAAAAACTTCGATAGTTTTAAACAATTCGACACAAGTTTCATATTTGTATCTTACGTCTAGCCTGGGTTATCAATTTATGCAATCAGGGAAAGTCTTTTCGGACACCCTGTATATTCGTATATACACATCGTCTTCTTTGATGAAGAAATTTCGGAAGGCTGTGCTTAGTAACTCCGGTTTAGCAGCACTGTCTTCGACAATATTTCCATTGCTATCGCGCAGAGACGATATTGATTGTGTCTTGCGACTAGTATACTTTACGTACGACCAGAATCTTGTAGATTTTCTGCCAGGATTCGAGACAATGTTTCGTTGTGGGAAGTATTATAAGCATCTCGCTATGAAGTCCGAGTTAAATTTCCAGCTTCTGTAACAGAGCGCCAGTCTTGGAGATTTTGCGTTTGTTTAAACTTGGCATGATTTTCTCGTGTCCTGGGCTGTTTTTTGTACCATAGAGGAACAGCTCCATCGTTTGTTAATTTATTGTAATAAATTTCTCAATTGCTGTCGATAGTATTTCTTTGAATTCAAGCCACATCAGGACTACACATCCATTGTTAATTTGGAAGAAGTGGAGACTGTGTCTCAGGAAGGCGTCAACCGAATTTTTATCTACATCATCAACTTTTGTAGTCCTTATTTGAATAGAAATATTTTTCGTTTATTGTTTGTGGGTTTGGGACTTAGAGTAATCAGAGTCGCCACGACAATCCTCCAGCAAATGGCTCTCAATAACACTTACTATCTGCATATTAAAGCAGAAATTATTATAGATAAATAATTACTAATGGTGGAACAATCTTAACTTGGACTGGAGGTTCTTTTATCACCTTAATTATTGGAAAATACTATCCTTGAAATGGCTGTCAGGTAATTACATTAGCTATTTCTGTTATTATTTGTATTCTCAAGGAGCATTCACATCCAGATACTATTTCTCTCAAATGGAACATGTGGGACCTAGATCTAGCATAGTTTGAATAGTTGCAACCAGTTGATTACTATAGCACAAAAATGTTAAACAGCTGAAAAGTGAACTTCATTAAGTGTCATATGAAGCTTAAATCTGTCTCACCAATAAGCATGGAGAACAAGAAACTAATCTATCTGTAGGTCTCGGAAGGCCCTAACGGTAATGACCGATTGCCGTGTCTTTTTAAGCCTATTGGCGTCACTGGAGGCGGATATGCAGGAGCGTGTGGTGCCCGCCGTTGTCAGGTTTCATGAACAAAGCCACTGCCTCTCAGTCAAGTAGCACCTGAATTGGCATGACAATGGCTGAGTGCACCCTGGTTGCCAACAGCTCCAAACAGACCGGATGGTCACACATCCATGTACTAGCCAAGCCCAACAGCGCTTAACGTCGGTTATCTGATGCGAATCGGTGTTACCACTGCGGTAAGGCCGTTCGCCATTATTAACTATACAGGGTGGTCCATTGATAGTGACCGGGCCAAATATCTCACGAAATAAGCATCAAACGAAAAAACTACAAAGAACTAAACTGGTCCATCTTGAAGGGGGAACCCAGATGGCGCTATGGTTGGCCCACTGGATGGCGCTGCCATAGGTCAAAGCGATATCAACTACGTTTTTTAAAATAGAAACCCCCACTTTTTATTACATTTTCTTGTAGTACGTAAATAAATATGAATGTTTTAGTAGGACCACTTTTTTCGCTTTGTGATAGATGGCGCTGTAATAGTCACAAACGTATAAGTACGTGGTTCAAATGGTTCTGAGCACTATCGGACTTAACTTCTGAGGTCATCAGTCCCCTAGAACTTAGAACTACTTAAACCTAACTAACCTAAGGACATTACACACATCCATGCCCGAGGCAGGATTCGAACCTGCGACCGTAGCGGTCGTGCGGTGCCAGACTGTAGCGGCTAGAACCACTCGGCCACTCTGGCCGGCAAGTACGTGGTATCACGTAACATTCCGCCAGTGCGGACGGTATTTGATTCGCGATACATTACCCGTGTTAAAATGGACCGTTTACCAATTGCGGAAAAGGTCGATATCGTGTTGATGTATGGCTATTGTGATCAAAATGCCCAACGGGCGTGTGCTATGTATGCTGCTCGCTATCCTGGACGACATCATCCAAGCGTCCGGCCCGTTCGCCAGGTAGTTACGTTATTTACTCAATAGTAAGTGTTCAGGCACATGTGAAACGTCAATCACAACCTGCAACAAATGATGATGCTCAAGTAGGTGTTTTAGCCGCTGTCGCGGCTAATCCGCACATCAGTAGCAGACAAATTGCGCGAGAATCGGGAATCTCAAAAACGTCGGTGTTGAGAATGCTACATCAACATCGATTGCACCCCTACCATATTTCTATGCACCAGGAATTGCATGGCGACGACTTTGAACGTCGTGTACAGTTTTGCCACTGGGCACAAGAGAAATTACGGGACGATGACAGATTTTTTGCACTCGTTCTATTTAGCGACGAAGCGTCATTCACCAACAGCGGTAACGTAAACCGGCATAATATGCACTATTGGGCAACGGAAAATCCACGGTGGCTGCGACAAGTGGAACATCAGCCACCTTGGCGGGTTAATGTATGGCGCGGCATTATGGGAGGAAGGATAATTGGCCCCCATTTTATCAGTGGCAATCTAAATGGTGCAATGTATGCTGATTTCCTACGCAATGTTCTACCGATGTTACTACAACACGTTTCTGTGAATGACAGAATGGCGATGTACATGATGGATGTCCGGCACATAGCTCGCATGCGGTTGAAGCGGTATTGAATAGCATATTCATGACAGGTGGATTGGTCGTCGAAGCACCGTACCATGGCCCGGACGTTCACCGGATCTGACGACCCGGATTTCTTTCTGTGGGGAAATTTGAAGGATATTTGCTATCGTGATCCACCGACAACGCCTGAAAAAATGCGTCAGCGCATTGTCAATGCATGTGCGAACATTACGGAAGGCGAACTACTCGGTGTTGAGACGAGCGTCGTTATACATATTGCCAAATGCATTGAGGTTGACGGACATCATGTTGAGCATTTATTTCATTAATGTGGTATTTACAGGTAATCACACTGTAACAGCATGCGTTCTCAGAAATGATAAGCTCACATAGGTACATGTATCACATTGGAACAACCGAAATAAAATATTCAAACGTACCTACGTTCTGTATTTTAATTTAAAAAACCTGTCTGTTACCAACTGTTCGTCTAAAATTATGAGCCTTATGTTTGTGACTGTTGCAGCGCCATCTATCACAAAGCGAAAAAAGTGATCCAACTAAAACATTCATATTTCTTCACTTACTACACGAATACGTAATAAAAATGGGGGTTCCTATTTAAAAAAACTCAGTTGATATCCGTTTGACGTATGGCAACGCCATCTAGCGGGCTAACCATAGCGCCATCTGGTTTCCCCCTTCAAGCTAGACAAGTTTCGTACTTTGTGGTGTTTTTGTTTGACGCTTATTTCGTGAGATATTTGGCCCGGTCACGATCAGTGGGCCACCCTGTATATACATGGAATTATTAGCAGTGTTACTTCCAAAAGTGCCCAATAATTAATCCTTATGTTGTTCCCTCAACGTCGACTAGCCAGTAACTGTTATGAATCACTACAATTTTTGCAGGCAACTGAAATACTGTACTGAGATCTCAATAAGAACAGTCTTTAAGCCGAATACTTTAAATCTTGTCTTGGCTACTAAACTCTGCTGAAACTTTAACTACCTATTCAAGCAAGGTACTTGGAGGACCTCAAAACTTATACTCACTGAACTATCATGAAATTTATTATTCCACAAAGTTCATTAACTGTAGTGAAAGTTTACTGAAATGACTTCTCAGCTCAATAAAACAGGATTCTCGGAAATATAGTAGCAGTCAGATTAGGACTCTGTCTAGGTAAATGACTAAGGATAAAATATGGGAGCTCAAGACAAGGTTTAAAGAACACAAACGTATTATTGAAGAAGAAACCACATAACTGGTCCACGCAGTTATACAGTACTCAACTGATACTTTGAGATGAAAGTGGTGGCAGTGTCGATCTGTGGCTATTCAAAAAAGCTCTTGCTGTATAACGACCTCTGAAAATTCTCTTCTTAGAGTCGACTGGTCACATTACAGGGCTAACCAATATATGCTACTAATAATGAGTGAAATTACTTCCACATCCGAGGCTGTGTTATATAATCTTACTGTTCATCTTGCCTCGTTCAATCGACAAGATGGGACCACTTTGCCTGTTAGCGATCGACTGACTCGTGCCAGAAAGGAGCGTTGCAACTGAATTGCCATATCCACCTTTTCTATTCCCGCCAAGCCAGTTTCGTTGCTGAAGGGCTTTCCTTCAAGTTCTATGTGATTGCAAACCGACTTTCCCTATGCATGAAGCAGTATTGCAAATAAAGTTTTAACATTTCCTTTCTCTTACAGCACATTTATTGTGAAGTTACATAGATTAATTACAATTACATAAATGGTCATAAATAATGAATACAACATTTACGTAGATATTGCATTAAGTAAAAACAGACAAAGACGGTAGATAAGAAAAATGTAGGTAATATGGATAGCAGTATTACACAAATGATTGGATTTCTAGGTGGAGAGGGAGAGGAGAGGGAAGTGGGAGTGGAAATGGCCTGTCATCTTGAGTTGTGGCGTCATGAACAGGTCAATGTCGATATTCTGAAAATGGTTTAATTCGGTTTTGTTCTAGGTTCTTTTGTGACCAGAATGCACACCACATACCACTAACTCCGACTGGCTGGTGACTGGTCCCTTCGACTCATCTCGTTAAAACATAAATCACAAACTTATCTGAATCGGAGTACAGGGTTTGCATGTTATTTCCCTTACCGAAGCACTGCACTCTCTCAGAACCCTTCAAGCATATCGAAGTCTCCCATTCGCCTTACCTAACACAGCTTTCATGTGTTAGTCCCATTTCATACTGCTACTTTGTATTACCCCTTAACATTTGAATGGTTGGACGTGCTTAAGGTACTCGCCGCTAAATGTCAAATCGGATGTTACCAAGTTTTTTCACTTAGTTATGGACATTATCTACACTACTGGCCATTAAAATTGCTGCACCACGAAGATGACGTGCTACACACGTGAAATTTAACCAACAGGAAGAAAATGCTGTGATATGCAAATGATTAGCTTTTCAGAGCATTCACACAAGGTTGACGCCGGTGGCGACACCTACAACGTGCTGACATGAGGAAAGTTTCCAACCGATTTCTCATACACAAACAGCAGTTGACCGGCGCTGCCTGGTGAAACGTTGTTGTGATGCCTCGTGTGAGGAGGGGAAATGCGTACCATCACGTTTCCGACTTTGATAAAGGTCGGATTGTAGCCTATCGCGATTGCGGTTTATCGTATCACGACATTGCTGCTAATGTTGGTCGAGATCCAATGACTTAGCACAATATGGAATCGGTTGGTTCAGGAGGGTAATACGGAACGCCGAGCTGGATCCCAACGGCCTCGTATCACTAGCAGTCGAGATGACAGGCATCTTATCCGCATGGCTGTAACGGATCGAGCAGCCACGTCTCCATCCCTGAATCAACAGATGGGGACGTCTGTAAGACAACAACCATCTGCACGAACAGGTCGACGACGTTTGCAGTAGCATGGACTATCAGCTCGGAGAACATGGCTGCGGTTACCCTTGACGCTGCATCACAGACAGGAGCGCCTGCGATGGTGTACTCAACGACGAATCTGGGTGCACGAATGTCAAAACGTAATTTTTGTGGATGAATCCAGGTTCTGTTTACAGCATCATCATGATCGCATCCGTGTTTGCCGACATCGCTGTGAACGCACATTGGAAGCGTGTATTCGTCGTCGCCATACTGGCGTATCACCCGGCGTGGTGGTAAGGGGTGCCATTGGTTACACGTCTCGGTCACCTCTTGTTCGCATTGACGGCACTTTGAACAGTGGACGTTACATTTCAGATGTGTTACGACCCGTGGCTCTACCCTTCATTCGATCCCTGCGAAGCCCTACATTTCAGCAGGATAATGCACGGCCGCATGTTGAAGGTCCTTTACGGGCCTTTCTGGATACAGAAAATGTTCGACTGTTGCCCTGGCCAGCACATTCTCCAGATCTCTCACCAATTGAAAACGTCTGGTCAGTGGTGGCCGAGCAACTGGCTCGTCACAATACGCCAGTCACTACTCTCGATAAACTGTGGTAACGTGTTGAAGCTGCATGGGTAGCAGCACCTGTACACGCCATCCAAGCTCTGATTGACTCAATGCCCAGGCATATGAAGGCTGTTACTACGGCCAGAGGTGGTTGTTCTGCGTACTGATTTATCAGGACTATGCACCCAAATTGCGTGAAAATGTTATCACATGTCAGTTCCAGTATAATATATTTGTCCAATGAATACCCGTTTGTCATCTGCATTTCTTCTTGGTATAGCAATTTTAATGGCCAGTAGTGTAGCATTTTTCCATTTGCAAACACAGCCAATTTTTTATGATCATCGAGCGATTACTGGAACACCATTTTCCACCATTGGATTAACTTGGGATTTTGTTTCTCAGTGATATAATATTCACAAATGCTGCTGTATTAACTAATTTACTTATTTTACGCATTTATTTCATCTGACAAGATTAGGGGTTTAGGCCCGGTTTTTTTTTATCCTTAGCAACTTTTATCTCACCTAGGGATAACGAGAATAAGATAAGAGAGAATTAGGGGGTGTAGACATCCACTTTTTCCTCGCTCTTGGTGCTAACAGAACGGGACAGAATATCTTACCATGTACCCATATTACAGTGGCTTTCAGCGCATTTGTGTAGATGCACGACATTAGTAAAAAGAGAGCCAAAATTTGACGCACAAAATACCAGATCTCTTCCGCTGGCCCACAATGTAGTCGGTGTTCATCTGTATCCTGGACGTTGCACTGCATACATAAGGCGAATCTGCAAGATGGCTCCTATGGAGTCTCTCTCGAGTAATTTGTTTTCCGTTCACCAGCAAGTACTAGGTCGAACGTACACCTGAACAGAGCGTTATCGCGTTGACAGTGCGCCATACTATGTGACAACGTACGGTAGGGCATGTCAATTCGACGATATTAGGCGACCGGCGGTGAATTCGTGTGCGGTAGATGTCACTGGCGGTTGGTAAGGCCGGTATTACACTATCAAATTTCTTTGTCAAAGATTTGATCAAAGATGTGATCCAATATTCCGTCCAATATATTTGACAAAGATCTTTGACGTAGCGCTACAAGGGGTATTACACCGTCATCAAATTCTTCGTCAAAGTTCAAGATGGCTGACAACAACTTGTTATTAACCGCAGCAGTTCTACGTACTCCAATTGCTTTGTGTGCACATGCGGAAAAGAAGTGGGGGAAAAAAATGGAACCATACATACGAGGTTGACAGTCTTAAAAGTCCTGGGATTACAACTTGATAATAAATTCAGTTGGGAGGAGCACACCACAGAACTGCAGAAAGGCCTTAACAAATCTGTATTTGCAATTCGAGTGTTAGCAGACATAGGCAACATAAAAATGAAAAAGCTTGCATACTTTCATTCCATAATGTCATATGGGATAATATTTTGAGGTAAATCTTGAAGTCAAACAAAAGTTTTCAAGGTCCAAAAGCGTGTAATACGTATTATTTGTGGAGTAAATTCACGGACCTCCTGCAGAAACCTCTTCAAAGAACTGGGTATACTAACTACTGCCTCTCAGTATATTTACTTCTTAATGAAATTTGTCGTAAATAATATATCTCTTTTTCCAACAAACAACTCAGTTCATACATACAATACCAGGAACAAAAATGATCTGCACAAGGACTTAAAAGCAGTTACTTCAGTTCAAAAAGGGGTACACTACTCAGGAACAC
The DNA here is from genome assembly GCF_023864345.2 of Schistocerca serialis cubense. Lineage (NCBI taxonomy): Eukaryota > Metazoa > Arthropoda > Insecta > Orthoptera > Acrididae > Schistocerca > Schistocerca serialis. The sequence goes on from NC_064640.1 coordinate 837,564,122, forward strand.
TCATCTTCAATAATTTGCCAGGAAACATAAAAAATTTAGTTAGAAATAAAGATCAGTTTAAAAGGAGCCTGAAAGGCTTACTACTGGCCAACTCCTTCTACTCCATTGCCGAAATTTTTAATAGAAACAAATGATGTATTGTATTTATTCATACTATTAGTATTGTTATTTCAGCTTAAAAAAATCGACATGTTCCACATCCACGAGGATCTCCTCAGCACGGATCTACGGATCGAAAAACTAATCTAATCTGGGTGAAGCCGTGGGTTTTACGACGACACGATAAAAGCATTCAACAAAACTTGTTACGTGAGCTTACAGTGGAAGACGTCAAGTCGTACATCAATTACTTAAGAATGGATAAGCATACTTTTCTGTGTGTGCTCAATGAAGTGTATCCTCATATCACAAAGCACAATATTCACTTAAGAACTGCTACATCTTCAGAAGACACGCTCAGTATAACACTCCGATTCCTTGCTACAGGAGAGGGTTATGTTAGGTTAGGTTAGGTTAGGTCAGGTTAGGTCTCCAATCTTCTTAATCTATCTTTGTATTCAGGGTGCCTCACGTTGTAAAGCGCCTCATCAGCTTCAGACATCTCTATTAATTTTGTAGTTGTCAGCACACACTAATTGTATTTACCGGCAATGGTTATAAAAACACTACAGACGACAGAACGCTGCAGCGATGCTAGCGCTCCATGTGGTAACATGTCACATTGCAGTGAACAGAAGACAAGCGGTTTCTTTGATCAAATATACAGCGAGGCCCTAGATTTGATCAAATATTGGACGACATTTGACAAAGTCCCTATTACACTATCAAATATCTTTGACAAAGATTTTGGACAAAGATATTGGACAAAGAAATTTGATAGTGTAATACCGGCCTAAGCGAGAGACAGCGAGAACGTCCCGTAGGTAGTTGTACTCCAGATACAACATCCCAAAGCAAGAAAAGGGCACCGGTATCTCGGTAATTTTGCCACCGGAGGGCCAAGGGAATATGGTGCCAGAGCCTCCATCAGTAGGGCAGTGAGGCTGGTTGCGCATCGTCGCCAAAGCTAGAGGTGCATACTTACGTATAGAGATACTGCTCGATCATGAACATTGACAAGACCAAGTCCGCCTCGTTCTTTAGGAAGCGCGAGGGAGTCGTATAGAACCTTAAATATCATTCCAGCGCTGACAAAGGAACCGAATGCTCCGAGCTATGAGTTTAGGCATCGGTAGCGTTTGCGCTATATGCGGAATTCGTGATGCCTGATAGTCGTTAAGAAATTCGGTCCGTTGATGAAGGTCCAATGCACGAAGACGATGATCCACAAGTCCAACACGGATGTGTTCCGATAATTAATGGTCGTCGTGGGTGAGATGTCGTCCGTGAAGTCGATACCAAGACACTACGGTCGCAGGTTCGAATCCTGCCTCGAGCATGGATGTGTGTGACGTCCTTAGGTTAGTTAGGTTTAAGTAGTTCTAAGTTCTAGGGGACTGATGACCTCAGCAGTTAAGTTCAAATGGTTCAAATGGCTCTGAGCACCATGGGACTTAACTTGTAAGGTCATCAGTCCCCTAGAACGTAGAACTACTTAAACGTAACTAACCTAAGGACATCACACACATCCATGCCCAAGGCAGGATTCGAACCTGCGACCGTAGCGGACGCGCGGTTCCAGAATGTAGCACAGCAGTTAAGTCCCGTAGTTCAAAATGGTTCAAATGGCTCTCAGCTCTATGGGCCATTTGAACCATTTGACCCTCCTGTCCACATCCTGAGCATGTGCGCAGTTGTCCATCGTGCATGATAATTGCACAACAACCGGCAATGTTTAAGTATGAAGGAACATGCTTCGCCAATTCGATTTTGACCTGTCTTACTCCGTTGAGTACGACCACTTCTCAGCCACGTAGCTTATGACAGTCCCGTACGGCTTAAGAGTTAACGTACTCGGCGGGTACCTCAAAAGGTATTTCGAATACCCGAGCGGTCCTCATGCCTAGGCCTGCGGGTTCAACGATAACATCGCCAATATGTCCATCTGAGTGCCTAAACCGTGGTTTGTCGGCAGCGGCGGCAACCACCTTCGTGCACGCTTCTTCGTTAATCATCTTAACATTGACTACACTGGCCGTGATCGAAAAGCAAATACCATTTACGTCCTGTCGATCTAGACGTAGTTGATCACGCAAGAAGTTTCCTACTTCATGTGTTCGCGGTCTCGGGTATTCGGCTTGGAACGTAATCTTGATAGTGTGTTTGCCAAAGGAGTTCGCCATGTCACTGCAGTGAGCTCGTAATAAGCGTCTCGCGCTCGCACTAAGTAAACAAACTCGCGTACGACGCTAGACCGGCGGGGCGGCGAAGAACGCGTCGTCGCCGCTCCGTCGCTGACGGCCGATTCAAGCCTCGGGCGCCGAGTGCAAGGTGAGCTAGTTCCCCGACATGCCGCGCCGCTGTGCTAGTGGCGCACAGCGCCCAGTCGGCTACCGACTGCCGTGGTGACAGGACGCTCACGCATTCGCGGGGCTGTCATGGGCCCCGGCGCTCCGTGCAGTGCAGTAATGGTGTTTTCTAGCATTTTGCATCTGCGCGGAGCTGTTAGCGGACGATGCGAGTATTATGATGGACTCCATTTGCGGTATATATGGTGCGTAGTTACGAACTGGAGGTGAAGTTTAGGAGTGTTCACGTACCGTATTTCATTATATTTGCAATGTGTTTAAATCTTTGTATGATCTCTAGGTGGCGTTTAGGTGTGCTTTTTACCTGTGCTGGGGTACCGTTTTGTGCAATATTTCACGAATCTTTATATGATCTATAGGTGAGGTTTTTATTTCGGTTTTTTGCAATTGTTATTGGATCTGTAACTGAGCGTACGAGTCATCCCTTCTAAAACCACGCTGATTAGTGGACATAAGCTTCTCAGTCTCAAGACTTTTTATAATATTTTTACTGAGAATATGTTCAAGGATTCTACAGCAAGCAGACGTTAAGGATATAGGCCTGTAAGTTTGCGGGTCTGCCCTTATAGCCTTATTATATACTGTAGTCACTGTGCTGGGCGAGAGATTCGTCATAAATGCAAGCTAGGTAAGGGACCAATGCTGTAGAGACTCTTTGTAAAATCTAACTGGGATTCCAACCGGACATGGTGATTTATTTGCTTGCAAATTTTTCAGTTGTTTCTCTACGCCAGGTATACATCGTCCGTACGGGAGTCTGTCCAGTGATGAAATGACGGTATGTTTACATAATTTTCCTGTGTCAACGATTTCTTGGACGAGAAATTTAAAACTTCGGCTTTGGTTTTGCTATCGTCAACTGCCGCACCAGAGTGGTCAACAAGGGACTGAATAGAAGCCTTAAACCCGCTTGACGATTTTACGTAAGACCAGAATTATCTCGGTTTCTCTGCCAGATCTTTTGCTAAGTTGTGACGGTGTAAGATGTTGTATGCTTCGATAATAGGTCTTTTTACAGACACATGAATCTTTACTAACCTTCGCTTGTCGTCATTTGTTCGTTCGCTTTTGAACCGAAAGTGCAACAGGCTCCACCTGCTGAGCATCTTCCGAATTTCGTTATTAAACCATGGTGGATCTTTTCCATCCTTCATCCACTAAAAGGCACATAACTCCAGAATGAGATTTTCACTCTGCAACGGAGTGTGCGCTGATATGAAACTTCCTGGCAGATTAAAACTGTGTGCCAGACCGAGACTCGAATTCGGGACCATTGCCTTTCGCGGCCAAGTGCTCTACCATCTGAGCTACCCAAGCACGACTCACGCCCCCTCCTCACAGCTTTACTTCCGCCAGTACCTCGTCTCCTACTTTCCAAACTTCACAGAAGCTCTCCTGCGAACCTTGCAGAACTAGCACTCCTGGAAGAAAGGAAGCTCAAATGGTAGAGCACTTGCCCGCAAAAGGCAAAGGTCCCGAGTTCGAGTCTCGGTCTGGCACAGAGTTTTAAACTGCCAGGAAGTTTCAGGCACGTAACTCTCCAGACCACGATTCTAAAATCAGCTTAAACTTTAACCAAAATTCCTCTACATCCATCTTACTAGAAACAAATGATGCCAATTCATGATCTCAGTGCGATGCTAATAAGTGTTTGTCTGCTTTATCTGGCAGAAACACTCTCCTAGCTTTTTTGACGATTTATTAGCTTTCGTAATCATAGTTGCTACAATGACGTTATAAACGCTAATCCCTGTTTCTACACTACTGGCCATTAAAATTGTTACACACGAAAATGACGTGCTACAGACGCGAAATTTAACCGACAGGAAGAAGATGCTGTGATATACAAATGATTAGCTTTTCAGAGCATTCACACAAGGTTGGCGCCGCTGACGACACCTGCAACGTGCTGACATGAGGAAACTTTCCAAACGATACCTCATACACAAAGAGCAGTTGACCGGCGTTGCCTGGTCAAACGTTGTCGTGATGCCTCGTGTAAGGAGGAGAAATGCGTACCATCACGTTTCCGACTTTCATAAAGGTCGGATTGTAGCCTATCGCGATTGCGGTAAGTCGTATCGCGACATTGCTGCTTGCGTTGGTCGAGATCCAATGACTGTTAGCAGAATATGGAATCGATTGGTTTAGGAGCGTAATACGGAACACCGTGCTGGATCCCAACGGCCTCGTATCACTATGACTCGAGATGACAGGCATCTTATCCGCATGGCTGTAACGAATCGTGCAGCCATGTCTCGATCCCTGAGTCAACAGATGGGGACGTTTGCAAGACAACAACCATCTGCACCAACAGCTCAACGACGTTTGTAGCAGCATGGACTATCAGCACGGAGACCATGGCTGCGGTTACTGAAAGTGAAAAGCACTGAGATAGTTAGCGAGTCGTGAAACATATATCGGAAAAACAGATTGGAGGCCTTAGGAGGGAGAGTGTTCATTGCAGCTGGCAAACGTATTGTCTCTATTGGGGTCGAAGTTGAGTGTGACAGTGAAGTTATCTGATCGCGTATAACAGATAGACGTGAAACCAACTTAATTGTTTGGTGTTTTTCTGGCCACCTGACTCTGCTCTGACAGTTCTAGAGTCATGGAAAGAAATTATACGGTCAGTGGTGCGCAAATATCCAGATCATGCAGTACCAGTTGGAGGCGACTTCAACCTACCGAGTATAGACTGCGACGTCTATGCATTCATTACGGGGGGTATAGACAGCCATGCGAAATACTTCTAAATGCGTTTTCTGAAAACTGTCTTGAGCAGCTGGCTCAGCAGCCCTCACGCAGTCGAACATTTTCTGTACCCAGAAAGGACCGTAGAGGACCTGCAAGATGCGGTCGTGCATTATCCTGCTGAAATGTAGGGTTTCGCAGGGATCGAATGGAGGGTAGAGCCACAGGTCATAACACGTCTGAAATGTAACGTTCACTGTCCAAAGTGCCGTCAGTGCTAACAAGAGGTGACCGAGACGTGTAACCAATGGCACCCCATACCATCATGCCGGATGATACGCCAGTATGGCGATGACGAATACACATTTCCAATGTGCGTTCACCTCGATGTCGCCAAACACGGATTCGACCATCATGATGCTGTAAACAGGTCCTGGATTCATCCGAAAAAATGACGTTTTGCCATTCGTGCACCCAGGTTCGTCGTTGAGTTCTCCATCGCAGCCGCTCCTGTCTGTGATGCAGGGTAATGGGTAACCGCAGCCGTGCTCTCCGAGCTGATAGTCCATGCTGTTGCAAACGTCGTCGAACTGTTCGTGCACATGGTTATTGTGTTGCAAACGTCCTCATCTCATGACTCAGGGATCGAGACATGGCTGCACGATCCGTTACAGCCATGCGGATAAAATATCTGTCATCTCGACTGCTAGTGATACGAGGCCGTTGGGATCCAGCACGGTGTTCCGTTTTACCCTCCTGAACCCACTGATTCCATATTCTGCTAACAGCCATTGGATCTCGACCAACGCGAGCAGCAATGTCGCGATACGATAAACCGCAATCGCGGTAGGCTACAATCCGACCTTTACGAAAGTCGGAAACGTGATGGTACGCATTTCTTCTCCTTACACGAGGCATCACAGCAACGTTTCACCAGGCAAAGCCGGTCAACTGCTGTTTGTGTATGAGAAATCGGTTGGAAACATTCCTCGTGTCAGCAACTTGTAGGTGTCGCCACCGGCGCCAACCTTGTGTGAATGCTCTGAAAAGCTAATCATTTGCATATCACAGCATCTTCTTCCTGTCGGTTAAATTTCGCGTCTGTAGCGCGGCATCTTCGTGGTGTAGCAATTTTAATGGCCAGTAGTGTAAATTGCCCTGTGTATGACAAAATGATAGTGTTAGAATCTAGTCTTTGGTTATTTGTGACAAATGCGTTCTCGTAGTCTGTTAACCGTTTAAAAGTTGTAACTGCTGTTCGTCACCTCTCTATTTACCTTCGTTGACAACATGCAGGTGAACCATCATGCTATATAATCTTCTAAAGCCAGCTTGTTCTTATTACCTACTAATACAAAATCCGAACGTTAGATATAGACTTTTTTGCACTAACGAAAGGCTATCAGATAGGCCCAAGACGTTTTTTTCTTTAATTAAAAAAAAAGACTGCTGGGTGGATAACTGATATAACTAAATGTCCATGTCGGTGGTCCCCTTACAAGTGGGCGAGAGGTTAATAAAAGCGAGGCGTTAACTCAGGTGGAAAAGAAACCTTGTTAGTGAGTGCTTTAAATTTGAACCAGAGGACGCCAATTACAGTACTGAAATAGCATTACAATTGTGCTGTTCAGCGTATTTTGGGCGGGATGGATGCGGGTAATGGTGTTGCTATATTATGGCGCTATCTTATCGCGACTAATTGTTAGTTACGTCTTCACGGACAGCGGTAGCAAACAGTTTAATCTCGTGTACGGTGCGTATGACGCAGGGTGTTTCAGATAGCACCCAAAATTACGGAAATAACTCAAAACTGTGTGTTGGATGTGGAGAAGCTTAACTGGAATGTAGAACGTACGACACAACATAAAAATAGTTTATTAAACTTAGAAGAAGAATTAAGCATGCAAAGTGCCTGTGATTTTGAAAAGCGCTCTAATAAATCTTACACACAACTTAATAAACATTTGCGACGGACTAACACTTCGTGAATACAGTATTGAAATACACAAAATACGCAATTAACTGTAACCACTCAATCTTATTGAGCTTCATATCGCAAGTTTCACAGGATTATAACCTCAGTCCTCAGGTGGATTTATTTAAAACAACAAAACACATGCGACATTTCTAGGTTCTCTTTAGTGTCATCGATTGATTCCAGTTATATTTAAATTACACTACATTTGTTGCTTCTACGGAACCATGTGCTCTAACACTCCCTCTACATATGTAAAGGTCTAGCCCCTAATCCATTCACGTACTGAGTGAGGGTAAATATTGCGTAGTTGCCCTCATTTTACTATTGTGGCCCCAACATCTGTAGCTGCATGTGTACTCCACGCGGTATGTGGTGGAATTTCTGGTGCCACTACCATTAATTCTTCCATGTTCCATTCGCAAATGACACGTGGGAAGGACAACGGCTTATATACATCCGTATCGCTCTAATTTTCGTTCTCGAAAAAACGCCGTAATACGCGACTTTGAAACATGCTCAACAGTTTCGGTACAGAATGGTGAAGGCGATGTAGATTTAAAATTATGGTCATCTGTTCGGCAACTCTAGCTGAAAACAGAAATGGTCTGCCCAAATTACCAACCGTTGTTACCTTTCGTTGTTGTAGTGATCTATAAAATGACAGGTATGACGTCTTTATAGCGGTCAGTGGCCATAGCCATGCACAAAGATACAATACATTGAGTCTTGTTCTAACTTTATTATTGTGATTTGGATTACGCGTTCCGGCTAACTACAATCATTGCATCTGTCAGAAGACAAAAATTATAAACATGGCAGATAAATTTTCTGCACATACTGCAAGAATATTTTTCGTAAGAGAGAAATAGCCATGGGACGCCCGTTATTTCCATAGATCACAAAATAAGAAGTGCTCACAATTAATAGGGTACAAATACATTAATAAACATTCTTTAAAACATCAATCCAACGAATATCGTTAAACAGACCATATTCATACAAAGTGTAGGGAAGTAGGAGGGCAGGGTTCTTTCCGTCACAAAACACTCCAACAGTACTCAAGAAAGGGTCACTGACAACACTGTAACTGATAAGCAGTAGTATCTAATACCAGTACTGGATGACTTAACGCCCCCTATCTCAGGGTCATTGATAACGACTTCCAGTGATAGATTACACACTTGAGCTGAAAATGTTCAGTCACCTGCCACTCACCTGAAGCTGATGCCTCACTAGAAACTGATAGAGGTCACCTAGGGCAACCCCGCCCCTTCTGGCCATGCACCTGATGTGGTACAGAATGCAACTCAATGTTGGTCACGTGGTCATCATGCACTTGTGTGCAAACCCCTCTCTTTCTCGACCAATGGGAGCACATTAAGGCGAAGCGAAATCCCTCCACCGTCCCCCTGGACAAATAAAACTTAAGCTTCCTCTCCCCTTCCTCAGCTACTTACTTGTCTGTGTGCTTTCCAAATCCTACCTTGGCCGCCGAATCTCCAGGTCTCTCACCAGCTGAGAGCGTTGCGAGCATTATGGGCAGGGCTGTCGAACCAGTTCGGGTATTGACGATCTAACAAGATGGCCCACGTGTCGATACTGCATTGATATCCGCTACGGTCTTATTACATATTTATGGTGGAAAACGGAATGCACTAACTTTTGCATTCGGTTCTACATCTAAATTTACATCTACATCCATACTCCGCAAGCCACCTGACGGTGTGTGGCGGAGGGTACATTGAGTACCTCTATCGGTTCTGCCTTCTATTCCAGTCTCGTATTGTTAGTGGAAAGAAAGATCGTCGGTATGCCTCTGTGTGGGCTCTGATCTCTCCGATTTTATCCTCATGGTCTCTTCACGAGGCATACATAGGAGGGAGCAATATACTGCTTGACTCCTCGGTGAAGGTATGTTCTCGAAACTTCAACAAAATCCGTACCGAGCTACTGAGCGTCTCTCTTGCAGAGTCTTCCACTGGAGTTTATCTATCATCTCCGCAAAGGTTTCGCGATTATTAAATGATCCTGTAACGAAACGCGCTGCTCTTCGTTGGATCTTCTCTATGTCTTCTATCGACCCTATCTGGTACGGATCCCACACTGGTGAGCAGTATTCAAGCAGTGGGCGAGCAAGTGTACTGTAACCTACTTCCTTTGTTTTCGGATTGCATTTCCTTACGATTCTTCCAATGAGTCTCTGTGTGGCATCTGCTTTACCGACGATTAATTTTATAAGGTCATTCCCTTTCAAATCACTCCTAATGCCTACTCCCAGATAATTTATGGAATTAACTGCTTCCAGTTGCTGACCTGCTATATTGTAGCTAAATGATAAAGGATCTTTCTTTCTATGTATTCGCAGCACATTACACTTGTCTACATTGAGATTCAATTGCCATTCCATGCACCAAGCGTCAATTCGTTGCAGATCCTCCTGCATTTCAGTACAATTTTCCATTGTTACAACCTCTCGATATACTACAGCAAATTCCGCAAAAAGCCTCAGTGAACTTCCGATGTTATCCACAAGGTCATTTATATATACTGTGAATAGCAGCGGTCCTACGACACTCCCCTGCGGCACACCTGAAATCACTCTTACTTCGGAGGACTTCTCTCCATTGAGAATGACATGCTGCGTTCTGTTATCTAGGAACTCTTCGATCCAATCACACAATTGGTCTGATAGTCCAAATGCTCTTACTTTGTTCATTAAATGACTGTGACGAACTGTATCGAACGCCTTGCGGAAGTCAAGAAACACGGCATCTACCTGGGAACCCGTGTCTATGGCCCTCTGAGTCTCGTGGACGAATAGCGCGAGCTGGGTTTCACACGATCGTGTTTTTCGAAACCCATGCTGATTCCTACAAAGCAGATTTCTAGTCTCCAGAAAAGTCGTTATATTCGAGCATAATACGTGTTCTAAAATTCTACAACTGATCGACGTTAGAGATATAGGTCTACAGGGTGAAAAGTACTTAAACAGACAAACTCTGGGAGGTTGTAGCGGACATCAAAACAAATATTTTTTCCCTAATGTCATTTTTTCATATGAGGAGTATTTAAACCAGTAGAGGAAGTTTTCTCTGGCGGCAAATTGTGCATGTTGAAGACTCCATCACGCCCGAACGTTGCTTCATCGGTAAACAACACAGAGGTTGGAAATGTAGGATGAATTTCACACTGTTCCAGGTACCACTGCGAAAACTGTGCTCTGGGTGGATAATCAACTGGTTCCAGGTTGTGGACACGCTGTAAGTGAAATGGACGTAACAATTGCTCTCGATCTACTGTTATTACATTCGTTTGATTCGTCCCCATGTTACGTGCAATGGCACGAGTGGTGTTTGAAGGATCCTGCTCCACATGCTGCAAGACAGCTTCCTCAAATTGCATCGTTCTTACCGTGCGACGGTGTCCCTGTCCAGGTAATCTGCTAAATGAACCGGTCTCACGCAGACGGTGCACAGGATATTGTTGTTGATAAACCCGCCGTGCAGCTCGTCCGTTGTGGTTCGCTACGTAGTACGCACCATCCATATCAGTGTACTCAAAAAAATGGCTCTGAGCACTATGGGACTCAACTGCTGTGGTCATAAGTCCCCTAGAACTTAGAACTACTTAAACCTAACTAACCTAAGGGCATCACACACATCCATGCCCGAGGCAGGATTCGAACCTGCGACCGTAGCGGTCGTGCGGTTCCAGACTGAAGCGCCTTTAACCGTGCGGCCACTCCGGCCGGCCCAGTGTACTCATTCCAGGTGTATCGCTCCATTAGTAAACAGAGACAATGCATTACTACACTGGTGGCCAGCAGTTGCCTTCAACTGAAGAACGTAATACGGCCTCTAACGACTGAAGAGCGTAATACGGCCTCCACCGGTTTAAATAATCCTCCTAGGAAAAAATGACATTAGGGAAAAATATTTGTTTTGATGTCCCCTACAACCTCCCAGAGTTTGTCGGTTTAAACACTTTTCACCCTGCATAGTTGTGCACATCTGTTCGACGTCTTTTCTTGAAAACTGGGATGACCTGTGCCCTTTTCCAATCTTTTGGAATGCTACGCTCTTCTAGAGACCTACGATACACCGCTGCAAGAAGGGGTTAGCACATGATGTAGTGCCGTCAATACCGCTGCGAGTCAGTGTGAATAATACTGAGATCATAAAATACTCCTCGTTAATGCGCCTGCGTTAAACAGTCGTTTCTCGGCTGGCCGGGTCGTGCAGCTCCGCGTCCGCTTGCGAAACGTCAGCGCCGTTTGCATCAACAGCTGCAACAAACGGAACCGGTACCAGCTGACACCCACAGGCCACAGGGGTCATCGGCTTCGGCGGAGGCGGCGGCGTGCGTTCGTCTATGTGAGTAGCAACAAGCGAAGTGGTAACAGGGCGCGGAACATTATTTGACAGAAGTGTGACTTACTCGTATTTGTGCCCTGTGTGATAGGTTTTTATGCTGAAGTAAAATAAACTAGAAATTAAAAGGAAGGTCAGCGTTGGCCGTAATATTGATGGTTTATTGATAGAAAAATCGATTTTAAATCACATAGTGATCATCTTCAGTGCTGTAAGTTGAAAATTTCACATAGCGATCAGCGAATAAAAACAAAAAAACACAAATACACCGGAGTATAAACCAACTGTTGCAAAGAACATACCTGTGGTGTACAAATTAAACTCATAGACACTGGTATCAAGTTATCAGTAACCAAAACTGAGAAGCGATCACAACTGAAGCCGCTGTTTACATTCACCTATACAGCAGATCTCGGTGTGACAGGGTCTTGGAACGCCCTCTATGTGGCGTGTGTCATGTGAAGACTTAGCAATTCTTTATTTGCCAAGAGATTACCACAAAATACCAAAGTGCGCTTGCAAATCATTAATTGTATATTTAAATTTTAAAAATTGTGCATTAAAAAACATATAGCAAAAAAGATAGGGGGAAATGCACATCTTGCCAACATATGCTGGCGTGTTATTTTCAAGCAACTTAAAAAACATGTCAGAATAAAAATCAACAGGTGAAGTTATATGGTGTCAGATTACAGGAATAGAAAAGAAGAAAAATATACAAGTAACATGACATCAAATATAACAGAATTTGTTATAACACAATAACCACCATCTGGCGTAGGGAGTCAGAGATAAAGTTATTAATTTACGTAAAATATTACATTGAAACCAAGAATTCAAATACATAAATAGTGGTAATTATACAATGTATGCCACAATATAGGAGGTCAAAATGCCATGAAACTCATTACGTGTTACAAAAAAATTTTTAAGGGTGCAGACTAATAATTTTTATCGTATTTAACGACGTGATGAAATACACATTTCATCGATCCCGTTGGAACATGTGAACACTTTATATAAATCAAAAAATCATCGTAATAATGAAAGCAGAATGTTTTAAAAGCACATTGTGGATGCAGAGATCATTTAGCGCATTAGTGAGTGAAAACTACTGTTACAAACTGCAAAGAATAAATTATATGTTGGATAGAGACAAGTGTACGAAATACGCTAGCTTAGTAGATACCTCCACTATCACACCTATTATTTATAGAAAAATTTATCATATGATACAAACAGAACTTGGGTATAAGGAAACAGTGTTCTCTTCAAAGTAAAAACTTTGTCACAAATAAATACATAGCACTCAAGTTATACCCTTTTTCACAAGCACTGGGTCAGAACCCATCATACCTTTACAGTTGATAAAACAGAAATGAAAACCGTCAAGCAAACGGTTTTGGATACTCATATAAAGGAGATAATTTTATTACATGTCTTATATATATGGATGTATATTACAATTTATCCACAACTTGCATTTTAGATTAATTGTTATGGCCTACTTTGGATATATGGTATTTTCAAAATCAGCTTTTATGTTATAAGGGGTCCCAATGCTGCTATAAGAAATGTAATAGAATTATGAAGAATTTCGGACGAGATCTTTATGCCTGTTTTGTTTCGCCGTCTCCATACCCACGTAAAACCGTGAATACTGGCAAAACTACTTCGTCTCTGCTAGCGGCATCCACCGCTAGTCCTTGTAGGGACAGTGGATCACCAAATTTAGTAATCAAAGTTACTCCAGAAGAAAAACAGAATGACAGCTCACCGAGTGGTGACGAAAGTCATGGGATAGTGATATGTACGCAGATGGCGGTAGTATCGCGTACACAAGGCATAAAAGGGCAGTGCTTTGGTGGAGCTGTCACTTACGCGAGAAGACTGATGGGACACGTCACCCTGGAGGGAATCATACCGGACGAGCAGTTCGGGTTTCGAGAAGAACATGCCACTTCCTACCAGCTCCTGCGGGTGGTAGAACCGGCGGTGAGGGCACTGGAAACAAGGGAATACCTTGGGGCAGTGTTCCTCGACGTCTCCCGAGCGTTTGTCTCGGTGTGGCACGACGGTCTCGAGTTCAAACTTTTTGAACGAGGGATACCGACGTCCCACATGACGCTACTGCGGTCTTACCTGTCTGAATGAACCTTCCACGTGAGAGCTGACGTCCACATACCGGCAGATACGTGCAGAAGTGCCGCAGGGGTCGGTCCTCGGTCCCTCGCTGTACTCCCTGTACACTGCCGACGCCTCGAAAGTGGCAGGAGTTGAACTGTACGCCGATGATACGGACCTGTTCACTCGCAGCATGAACGTCCAAGTGCTGAGAATCCGCCTCCAACGCGGGTGCGACGCCTTGGAATCACGGGCAACAAAATGGCGGCTGAAATTCAACGCCACGAAGGGCCAGGCAGTTGTCTTCACCCGAAGACTTCTGTCGCCACGGCTTACGCCAGTCGAAATCCTGGGAGAACCTGTCCCATGGAGTGGGACGGCGAAATACGTAGGGGCTACCCTAGACCGCAGGCTCACCTGGAAGCATCACATCCGTGACGTGAACGGGAGAGCAATAGGTCGCCTTCGCGCCCTGTATCCGCTGCTAAACGCGCAGTCCTCATTGCCACCGCAACACGGCATAACGCTTTGTTTAATGAACAAAGTAAGAGCATGTGGACTATCAGACCAATTGTGTGATTGTATTGAAGAGTTCCTAGATAACAGAACGCAGCATGTCATTCTCAATGGAGAGAAGTCCTCCGAAGTAAGAGTGATTTCAGGTATGCCGCAGGGCAGTGTCGTAGGACCGTTGCTATTCACAATATATATAAATGACCTTGTGGATAACATCGAAAGTTCACTGAGGTTTTTTGCGGAATTTGCTGTAGTATATCGAGAGGTTGTAACAATGGAAAATTGTACTGAAATGCAGGAGGATCTGCAGCGAATTGACGCTTGGTGCAGGGAAAGGCAATTGAATCTCAATGTAGACAAGTGTAACGTGCTGCGAATACGTAGAAAGAAAGATCCCTTGTCATTTAGCTACAATATAGCAGGTCAGCAACGGGAAGCAGTTAATTCCATAAATTATCTGGGAGTAGGCATTAGGAGCGATTTAAAATGGAATCATCATATAAAGTTGATCGTCGGTAAATCAGATGCCAGACTGAGATTCATTGAAAGAATCCTAAGGAAATGCAATCCGAAAACAAAGGAAGTAGGTTACAGTGCACTTGTTCGCTCACTACTTGAATATTGCTCACCAGTGTGGGATCCGTACCAGATAGGGTTGATAGAAGAGATAGAGAAGATCCACCGGAGAGCAGAGCGCTTCGTTACAGGATCATTTAGTAATCGCGAAAGCGTTACGGAGATGATAAACTCCAGTGGAAGACTCTGCAAGAGAGATGCTCAGTAGATCGGTACGGGCTTTTGTTGAAGTTTAGAGAAAATACCTTCACCGAGGACTCAAGCATTATATTGCTCCCTCCTACGTATATCTCGCGAAGAGACCATGAGGATAACATCAGGGAGATTAGAGCCCACACAGAGGCATACCGACAATCTTTTTTCCACGAACAATACGAGACTGGAATAGAAAGGAGAACCGATAGAGGTACTCAAGGCACCCTCCGCCACACACCATCAGGTGGCTTGCGGAATATGGATGTAGATGTAGATGTAGACATGTACCTAACATTGGTTCGCCCACTGTTAGAGTATGCGGCCGTGGTCTGCGGGAACGCCGCAGATGCTCACATGGTGACTCTTCAGCGGATACAGAACCGCGCCCTGAAGACTGCTATGCATCTTCAGAGGCGCTTCTCGACGCGCCAACTTCACGAGGACACCGGAATCCTGCCTGTCCGAGACAGGTTTCGCGCCATCGCCAAGAAGTTCTACGAGAAAGCGGTACACCCACGCAACCGGCCCATCCGTGGACTGGGCCAACAACCTCATCTCAGGCCAACCACGTTTTAGCCTGACCTGCTGAGGGATTAAGGTTTACTAATCCCCAATCAGAGTGTGTCTTTCTCGTTTTCAGGCTACACCAGCAAGGGCAAATCAACAAGAGTGGTAAGATATATTCTCCCACAGGAACAACAGGAATGACAAATTTTGTCCAAACTGCACCATCTCGAGTGAAGGATAGGCTAGTCTTTTCAGCGTCAGCGTCAGCGGAGCTGTCATTTGTACTCAGGTGATTCACGTGAAAGGGTTTGCGACGTGATTATGGCCGCAGAACGGGAATTAACAGACTCTGGACGCGGATTGGTAGTTGGAGCCACAGGCTTGGGACATCCCATTTCGGAAATCGTTAGGGAATTCAATATCCCGAGAGCCACAGTGCCAATGGTGTGCCGAGAATACCTAATTTATGGCACCATCTCTCACCACGGACGATACGTCCATCACTTAACGACCGAGAGCAGCGGCGTTTGTGTGGTATATTCAGTGCCAACAGACAAGCAACACTGTGTGAAATAACCAGAGGGACGTACGAGGAACGTATCCGTTTGGACAGTGCGGTGAAATGTGGCGTTATTGGGCTCTTGCAGCAAACACCCGACGCGAGTGCCTTTGTAACAGCACGGCATCACTTTCAACGACTCTCCGGGGCTCGTGACCGTATCCGTCAGACCCTACAAGAATTTAAAACAGGGCCTGGTCGGATTATGATGATGATGATGATGATGTTTGGCTTGTGGGGCGCTCAACTGCGCGGTTATCAGCGCCCGTGCAAATGCCCAACATTTGCTCAGCCCAATCTCGCCACTTTCATGATGACGATGCAATGATGAGGGCAACACAAACACCCAGTCATCTCGAGGCAGGTGAAGATCCCTGACCCCGCCGGGAATCGAACCCGGGACCCCGTGCTCGGGAAGCGAGAATGCGACCGCAAGACCACGAGCTGCGGACCTGGTCAGATGAGTCCCAATTTCAGTTGGTAAGTCCTGATGATAGGGTTGAAGTGTGACGCAGAACTCACGAAGCCAGTGACCCAGTTTGTCAACAAGGCGCTGTGTAAGCTGATGGTGGCTCCATAATACTGAGGGCTTTCTTTACATATAATGGACTGGGTCGTCTGGTCCAACTGAACCGATCATTGACTTAAATGGATATTTTCGGCTTCTTGCAGACCATTTACAGACATTCCACGACGGAATTTTTATGAATGACAATGTGGCACATAACCGAACTACAGTTGTTCGTGACTGGTTTGAATAACATTCTGGACAGTTCGAGTGAATGATTTTGCCATCCTGATCACCCGAAATGAACCCCATCGAATATTTATGGGACATAATCGATAGGTCGGTTGGTTCACGAAATCCTGCATCGGCAACACTTTCACAATTATGGACGGCTATAGAAGCAGCGTGGCTCATTATTTCTGCCGAGAACTTCCAACGTCTTCTTGAGTCCATGTCACGTCGAGCTGGTGCACTACGCTGGGAAAAAGGAGGTCCGACACGATATTAGGTGGTGTCGCATTCCTTTTGTCATCTCTGTCGAAATGGTATTGTCGATAACACCTGCAAATGCGACGACTGCAAAAAGATCGCCATATTCGACGATATGACGGAGCTTCAGACAGTTATATCAGCAACAGCGAAAAACAAAATTTGGGCGTTCGATACCATTAAAACAGAGTTAGAGGGGTAGAATGAGGAGCTAAGTAAAGAAAACCAGCGTTTACGTAATGAACTAGCTAATGCCAGTGCACCGATGCGCTGGAACGAATTCAGCGGCTTCTATTGTAAATCGGAAAAGAATCAAGACGTCAAGGCTATACATGAAACAACCCCTAAAACAATCAATCTGAGACAAGAAGACAAAGTAAAAAAAACACCAATTTGATCCACTGCCAACACAGGTATTTTAGAAACGGAAACACAAGCAGATGAAAGGAAAATCATAGATAAAGCAGCCCAGTTAAAAGATATTAGATATGAAGAGCCGAGGAAATTCCGACCTCTCCTTGCAGTGTAACGGGTCGCAGCTACCCTAACTGATCAGGACTTTCTGGAGGAACTATATGATATCAACTTAAGGAAACACATCTCTAAGAAGGAGTTCTACGACGAAGTTAAAACAAAGGTCAAAGCAAACCCAAACCGTATACTAACAGTTAATAACGTCCTGGAAGTTAGGCCAAGAGTTTTTCTTGGTTCAAATGGCTCTGAGCACTATGGGACTCAACTTCTGAGGTCATTAGTTCCCTAGAACTAAGAACCAGTTAAACCTAACTAACCTAAGGACATCACACACATCCATGCCCGAGGCAGGATTCGAACCTGCGACCGTAGCGGTCTCGCGGTTCCAGACTGCAGCGCCTAGAACCGCACGGCCACTTCGGCAGGCGACTTTTTCTTCTCGGGCTGCAGCGGTAAAGAGTCTATATTGAGATCAAGTCCTTATACATTTTTGTAGCTGTTCGGAAATGCTTCAGTTGCTGGGGACTAGGTCATCCATCAAAACGTTGCGATAAAGAACCAGTCAAGCCACAAGAAGTCACAGCACCGAAAGAAAGTCACAGTTGGATACATACGATGCAAGTATAGACACAGTATATGTAATGAGACATAAGATAAGTCATAGGGCAGGGGGACCAGGAGGCCCCACCTACAAGCAGTTTTACGAAAGGCGACTAGAGCGCTCCGAATATGGCATTACCGATAACATTCACTTACACGATTTACAACTAAAACGGTCACATATTAACACCCCCCCCCCCCTAAACACAGGTATGGAGATGCAAATAAACAACACACGCAGGAGCAAACATAAGTCTCCATCAAGTAGGACGAGAGACTGGCGTTGTGCGACAGCATGTGGTGTACGACAATTAACAGATCGAGAAACGATCAGTCTTCCACCGCTGCAAACGTGTGACGTAATACAGCAAAGATATTTCCCCATCACTGATTACGCAGACTACAGGAAGCCACTGACTATCAGGTAGCAAGGCAGTTGAAAAATGGCATGCTCCAGTGGGTGATCTTCCAGATAGGCTTTCTGTTACGAGTGGAGGAGCTGGAAGAGGACATTTTCCACCATTGTATCTGGAGATATAACAAAACAATCAAAAAACATACTCGAGAGGATGCCCTAGGGCACTTCAGTGATAGGCACACGTATTCAACTCACGACACCGAAAACAAGGGACAGACAGACATACTGACAAACCAGTACAGTAAACATAAAAAAATACAACTGTAAACAAGCCACTAGGTCAAAACAAGTACTTAAAATTACATCAGAAACGTACAAAGGCCTATCGGTTTATACAGGGTGGTCGATTGATCGTGACCGGGCCAAATATCTCACGAAATAAGCGTCAAACGAAAAAACTACAAAGAACGAAATTTGTCTAGCTTGAAGGAGGAAACCAGATGGCGCTACGGTTGGCCCGCGAGATGGCGCTGCCGTAGGTCAAACGGATATCAACTGCATCCGATTTGTATTACATATTCGTGTAGTACGTAAAGAAATATGAATGTTTTAGTTGGACCACTTTTTTCGCTTTTCGATGGTTGGCGCTGTAATAGTCACAAACATATGGCGCACGATTTTAGACGAACAGTTGGTAACAGGTAGGTTTTTAAATTAAAATACAGAACTTAGGTACGTTTGAACATTTTATTTCGGTTGTTCCAATGTGATACATGTACCTTTGTGAACTTATCATTTCTGAGAACGCATGCTGTTACAGCGTGATTACCTGTAAATACCACATGAATGCAATAAATGCTCAAAATGATGTCCGTCAACCTCAATGCATTTGGCAATACGTGTAACAGCATTCCTCTCAACAGCGAGTAGTTCGCCTTCCGTAATGTTCGCACATGCATTGACAATGCGCTGACGCATGTTGTCAGGCGTTGTCGGTTAATCACGATAGCAAATATCCTTCAACTTTCCCCACAGAAAGAAATCCGGGGACGTCAGATCCGGTAAACCTGCGGGCCATGGTATGGTGCTTCGACGACCAATCCACCTGTAATGAAATATGCTATTCAATACCGCTTCAACCGCACACGAGCTATTTGCCGGACATCCATCATGCTGGAAGTACATCGCCATTCTGTCATGCAGTGAAACATCTTGTAGTAACATCGGTAGAACATTACGTAGGAAATCAGCATACATTGCACCATTTAGATTGCCATCGATAAAATGGGGGCTAATTATCCTTCCTCCCATAATGCCGCACCATACATTAACCCGCCAAGGTCGCTGATGTTCCACTTGTCGCAACCATAGTGGATTTTTCGTTGTCCAGTAGTGCATATTATGCCGGTTTACGTTACCGCTGTTGGTGAATTTCGCTTCGTCGCCAAATAGAACGCGTGCAAAAAATCTGTCATCGTCCCGTAATTTCTCTTGTGCCCAGTGGCACAACTGTACAAGACGTTCGAAGTCGTCGCTATGCAATTCCTGGTGCATAGAAATATGGTACGGGTGCAATCGATGTTGATGTAGCATCCTCAACACCGACGTTATTGAGATTCCCGGTTCTCGCGCAATTTGTCTGCTACTGATGTGCGGATTAGCCGCGACAGCAGCTAAAACACCTACTTGGGCATCATCATTTGTTGCAGGTCGTGGTTGATGTTTCACATCTGGTTTCCCTCTTCAGGCTAGATGAGTTTCGTTCTTCGTAGTTTTTTCCGTTTGATGCTTATTTCGTGAGATATTTGGCCGGTCACTATGGTGGCAGTACACACAGCTCAGACACACAAGGAAGTAGCCACAAAGAAAACACTCAGTTGCCTCCAGATAAGCAAGCAGTATTCCAATAACGTAGATACCGAAAGCCCAGAAGTGAATTACAAACAATCTAAATAATAATACAGTTACAAATACTTCATCGCGACGTAACTACCAGGGTACACGAAGAACAGAGGAAAACAAATGCCAGTATATATCACAGGACACAAACAGAAAGCCAAACAACACAAGAACAACGTAAATTATGATGATCATGAGAGACACTTACGCATAATTATGTTAGAAAGCAGGGAAAATTTTCAGACTGCTCTGCGTCTAGTGATACGCCTTAATCACGAGAAGGAGGGGGAGGGGGGAAATATGTTTCCCGACAATGAAGGAGAAAGACAGGATGGTACTTAAGACAGAGAACCTGCCAGCCGACCATCTGTGCAGACTCTTAGGGCAAGCATGCGCACGGAGAAATAAGGGCTTAAACGTAGATCAGGTTTATCAGGATTTCGTGAGGGTGCATCAGCGCTTTTATTTCGACCTTAAAGAGACAACAGGTGAGTGCTTTGCCTTCACTAAATATCCCCTTCTGTGAAGATCTTACAACTAAACAGCAACAGGAGCAATTTGGTTGGAGTAGAAATGGGTAGGCGTCTTAACAAAGTGCAGGCAAACCGTCTCCAAGAGCCGTATGTGTCTGACGAGAAATTTCAGGCATTCCTAAACATCTCATAACAATTACTGGGACCCAAGATGCCAAGGCTGAGATTGTAATAACGAATATAAATCCCACAATCAATAAATTTAACACAACTTTGCTCTGAAGTTGTAGCCATAGCTGAAGTCACGCATAGACGAGAATTTTGAATTATTACATCCATGTATACACAATATTCCTATGACATACTGCATTGTGCTGACAAATAGGAGATGCAGCACAATATTCTAGGGACAAAAGATTACTCATAGTTTGTGACATCAGTGCTCGGTCGACGCTATGGCAGGCAGACAGAACAGACAATACGGGACAAATCGCAGTTGACACAATAAATGAATGCAGCGTCTTTTTTTCTAAACAAGGCATGACAAACACCTACAACAATGCAGGTGAAACTAACAATACTGACATATTGGTAAATGCCAGGTCCGTAATATACATCAATCAACGGGAAGTACTAGAAAATGCCACATACAGTGACTATCACGCCATACTCATCTACACAGATACATACGCAAAGACGAGCACACACTTCACATCAACAAAAACGACTTCTTCTAAACAAGGCGACTGTCAAAAATTATGGGACGTAGTTGAAAAATTTTCTCTTCATACAGTCAAAGGTAGCATAGAACATGAAACACACATTATGACGAAACTGATTCAAAAAGCACAATATTTACCTATCCGAAAGACTAATCGTGCAGCGAAACAGAAACTCCCTTGGTCCACTGAGTAAACAAAACTAAGGAAAGACGCCAGAGACATAGAAAAACATTACTGAAAAACAAATACAGCGGAAGAGAGGGAAGTAAGACTGTAAATATACCGTGATGCAAAGCAAAAATACGAAAACGAACTGTATATGACCAGATAGGATCACTGATGCAATGTTGTCAATACTCAGGCACAAAACAAAATATCAGGATACCCGTTCAAACAGATAAGATAAAGATACCGACAGTACTGTCAACTCTCAGGTGCACAGATGTCACTATTACAAGGGCTGGAGATGTCGAATAGAGTACCTGCTGAACAAGCATCTTTCGTTGACGAGTCGTGTGCATTCAGAGCTCTCTTAAAAATAAGTGTTTGACTGCGTAATAGCAGCGCGGAGTGGCCGCGCGGTCTTGGGCGCCATGTCACGGATTGCGCTGCCCCTCCCACCGGAGGTTCGAGTCCTCCCTCGGGCATGGGTGTGTGTGTTGTTCTTAGCATAATTTAGTTTAAATTAGTTTAAGTAGTGTGTAAGTCTAGGGACCGATGACCTCAACAGTTTGGTCCCTTAGGAATTCACACACACCGAGCAATAACAATTAATTAAGGTAATATTATATCATAAATAAGTAAATTAATACCTATTGTAAGCTGGAAATTGAAGGCTTCATATTTATTTGCGTATTTTTCGGGAAAAGAAAACATTTCAAAAAAATGGTTCAAATTGCTCTGAGCACTATGGGACTTAACATCTATGGTCATCAGTCCCCTAGAACTTAGAACTACTTAAACCTAACTAACCTAAGGACAGCACACAACACCCAGTCATCACGAGGCAGAGAAAATCCCTGACCCCGCCGGGAATCGAACCCGGGAAAAACATTTCATCGGTGCGAATTTCGGAATAGGTTTTTGTTTACGTTGTCGTACATTGTAAGTTACGTGATTATGGTTCAAATGGCTCTGAGCACTATGGGACTTAACTTCTGAGGTCATCAGTCCCCTAGAACTTAGACCTACTTAAACCTATCTAACCTAAGGACATCACACACATCCATACCCGAGGCAGAATTCGAACCTGCGACCGTAGCGGTCCCGCGGTTCCAGACTGTAGTGCCTAGAACCGCCCGGCCACTTCGGCCGGCAGTTACGTGATTATTTCAATGAAGTAGAGTTTGTATTGTTAGTGCATTCTTACGTGCTATCCATTTGATTCTTTAGTAAGTAACCACAGTGAGAATTCTGGAAATAAGTTAAAAGTCCATATAGTGTAGGCTCTGTTCTTTGTTTAGTTTTGTTTCGTGATGTCAACAATACAGAGTTAATTCCTTATAGTTCTCCGGAAGTTTTGAATATTAATTGAGCAATCTAGGAAATTATTCTTGTTCAGTTTAGACTATAGCTAAAATTTGTTTGTCATGAATGGTGACTGTGTGGTGTGAGGGTTGTTGCAGTTTCTTTCATGTTGGTGACTGTAGCGGCGTGGGAACTGGGGAAATAAACAAGGCTCGTTGCTTGTGTAGGATTTGCTGTAGAGTTAGGAAGATAGCGGAACAGGAGGAGAAGATTGCTGCCCTTCAGGCGGAACTAGATAAGACAAAACAAGATCTCGAACGGTTAAGAGGGAGAAGTGACAACAGGTTTACAGAAAAAATGGGAATACGACTTTCTCACACAGTGTTGTTGTCAATGTGGAAAACAGGATTAATTTGCTGTCACGGTTGGAAACTGATGTGCCACAATTAGATGTAGCAGTAGACAGGGCACAACAAACTCTAAAAAAGTGTCTGAGAAGTAAGAAGTCAGAAAAAGTTGTGAAGAAAAAGGAGGTTTTGTTGTTCGGTTGTTCACATGGTACAGGTGTTGGCCAACTGTTGCAGGATGAACTAGGATCAGGTTACCGGGTCACAAGTTTTTTTAAACGTAGTGCAAATCTGGGTCAGGTGATACGGGATGTAGGTTCACTTTGCAAAGACTTCAAAAAGGAAGACACCGTGGTAATAGTGGATGGGACGAGCAAAAGCATAGACGGGAATCCTAATTATTCAACTGAGGCTGACCTGATGAAGATAACTCATGATAGCGGCAAACTATACAGCATATTTACTGATGAAAGAGGAACTGCAGAGAAACCTCCTCCAATATAATGAACCACACTAGCATACAGAGAAAAATAATAAGGTACATAGGGATATTCCTCGACAAACAGTTGACATTCAGCGAGCACACGAAACTTAAAAATGAAAAAGCGACACGATTACTGCACAAACTTGGCACACTAAAGTTAACTCACTACAGACTTAAATTGCAGACACTACGAATGCGTCGCACATCTTTCTTTGAGTCAATTATATAGTTCGCAGCAAGTGCCTGGACACACAAACTGTCTCTCCCGACCCATATAACTACTGGGAGGCGTGGACAAAGAGGTGAATTGGTCAGAATGTCAAGGGCATTTGGTGCTACGTCTGTGGAAGCTCTATGCGTTTTACTTGCTACGTGACCCATTCACATAACTGTTAGACACTAGGCAGCAGAATACTGGCTCAAAAGGGGAAGATTGGTCAAGGTAAATGGGATAACAGGAGAGCATATTACAGATAAACGCCAATTAAAGTTTTGGAAGGTTGAGACATTGGAAAAAGAATGGGAAACATCTGATAAGAGCCGTCGACAGATGACCGGAATCGAAAACATAGGGCAAGGTTTAAGAGACCCTGATAGATGCAGCATGCTTAACTGCGTCACTGATGAAAAACCAAGAGCGCTACACAAGAATTATAAGCAAGAACGATCATATACAAGCTTACTATCAGACACATACCCTATGCCACAACACGAGACATGGAACAACAGATATTCAAACACCGATGTGGAAAGAGGTGAACATACAGACACATACGATGATATAAACACACCATTATCACCACATACAAGTACATATAAGGCATAGTAGCAGATCATACGACTGAAACAATACTCAAGTAATACACTCCTGGAAATGGAAAAAAGAACACATTGACACCGGTGTGTCAGACCCACCATACTTGCTCCGGACACTGCGAGAGGGCTGTACAAGCAATGATCACACGCACGGCACAGCGGACACACCAGGAACCGCGGTGTTGGCCGTCGAATGGCGCTAGCTGCGCAGCATTTGTGCACCGCCGCCGTCAGTGTCAGCCAGTTTGCCGTGGCATACGGAGCTCCATCGCAGTCTTTAACACTGGTAGCATGCCGCGACAGCGTGGACGTGAACCGTATGTGCAGTTGACGGACTTTGAGCGAGGGCGTATAGTGGGCATGCGGGAGGCCGGGTGGACGTACCGCCGAATTGCTCAACACGTGGGGCGTGAGGTCTCCACAGTACATCGATGTTGTCGCCAGTGGTCGGCGGAAGGTGCACGTGCCCGTCGACCTGGGACCGGACCGCAGCGACGCACGGATGCACGCCAAGACCGTAGGATCCTACGCAGTGCCGTAGGGGACCGCACCGCCACTTCCCAGCAAATTAGGGACACTGTTGCTCCTGGGGTATCGGCGAGGACCATTCGCAACCGTCTCCATGAAGCTGGGCTACGGTCCCGCACACCGTTAGGCCGTCTTCCGCTCACGCCCCAACATCGTGCAGCCCGCCTCCAGTGGTGTCGCGACAGGCGTGAATGGAGGGACGAATGGAGACGTGTTGTCTTCAGCGATGAGAGTCGCTTCTGCCTTGGTGCCAATGATGGTCGTATGCGTGTTTGGCGCCGTGCAGGTGAGCGCCACAATCAGGACTGCATACGACCGAGGCGCACAGGGCCAACACCCGGCATCATGGTGTGGGGAGCGATCTCCTACACTGGCCGTACACCACTGGTGATCGTCGAGGGGACACTGAATAGTGCACGGTACATCCAAACCGTCATCGAACCCATCGTTCTACCATTCCTAGACCGGCAAGGGAACTTGCTGTTCCAACAGGACAATGCACGTCCGCATGTATCCCGTGCCACCCAACGTGCTCTAGAAGGTGTAAGTCAACTACCCTGGCCAGCAAGATCTCCGGATCTGTCCCCCATTGAGCATGTTTGGGACTGGATGAAGCGTCGTCTCACGCGGTCTGCACGTCCAGCACGAACGCTGGTCCAACTGAGGCGCCAGGTGGAAATGGCATGGCAAGCCGTTCCACAGGACTACATCCAGCATCTCTACGATCGTCTCCATGGGAGAATAGCAGCCTGCATTGCTGCGAAAGGTGGCTATACACTGTACTAGTGCCGACATTGTGCATGCTCTGTTGCCTGTGTCTATGTGCCTGTGGTTCTGTCAGTGTGATCATGTGATGTATCTGACCCCAGGAATGTGTCAATAAAGTTTCCCCTTCCTGGGACAATGAATTCACGGTGTTCTTATTTCAATTTCCAGGAGTGTATATACACGGAACTTAGAAATATGTTAGTAACAAGAAATAAAACAACGAATTTTCTAATTTGTAAAAAGTAAAACATGTGATTCTTTAGTTCATTCGATCATTATTTTCAAACATATAATTGTTTAATATGTAAAGATGCAAACTGAAAACCTTTGAACTTTGTAATATTGTACATAAAAGTACATGTGCAGTGTAATAAGACTCAACAATACACACAAGAATGAACAACATAGATAACGAGTGTCTTTTGAGGAAACAATGCTCGAAGTCACACTTCCGAGGCTCCTCTCTCGTTTATGGCGCGGGAAAACGGAGTAAGTAATTGTCGTAACAATAGTACTGTCATACCGTACACATAAATCATGTAGAGCTAATCTCACGACATGCGTACCTATTGTAGCAACCACAGTAGAATAGAATCTGATAATTCATGTGAGACAAGTTCGAAGTATTTACTGAAGACCTCCCCTTCAACTTGAAGTATCCAGGTAAAGAGACCTCTTTTATTATGTAAACCTTCCTTTTCGTCTGTTATTTTCTTCCTAAAAATACAGCAAAATTTATTTTCCATTTTCAGAATGTACTTTGTGTATCACATGTTTTTTAAGTAAGTGTAATTACGTAAAAGACAAGAGAAATAACAGTGCTGAGAGAAGCTGAAGAAACAGACGAGGATTGTCTCTGCACATTGTTACTAGGTTACAGTAGCAAACGACCAACCATAGTTAGTAAGCCAGTGGGTCAATCTGTAATGTTAATAAATAATTAATAAAACAAACAAATAATAAATAATCTACCTCGCGAGTTGAACAGAATTTGAGGTAATTTCCGTCAGGACGCCATTCTACAGCTCTGTCAATCAATGTCGAGTCGAATAACTGGTTGGACAAGGACGAGAGGTGGAACAATGGGTTATTGACTTGCCATGAATGTGGAGCTCTTTCTCTTGAATAAATCATCCGATTTTTGTGAAATTGTAATCATTTGTTTGTTTGTACATGTACATCACAACTACCAATATCCATACCATTCATATAATTCCTTCGTGGTGCTCCGTGTTCTTCTTTTGCTTAAAGTGCATCAGTTCTGCACTGATCAGCCACACCATGGATCTTTTCCTTCAGCGTAGCAATTTCCTCTTTGGACATCCATCGGAACCCTCCAGAAGGAGACTTTACTGCATGGCGTGCCTGCAGGGATTATTTTCAGCCAAGTAAAGAATGTATATTAAATCGTCAGATGTCCTGTGCACCCCCTCACTCATTCAGATGTTATTCTCCTTGCCGCACCTGTGCGTGCACTGACAAAGTCATCTGCGTATCATGCGTTTGATGAATAGCGGTCAACAGTTCGAGGCTGACATGTCTTCTTTTTAACATTGCGTCACAAGAAAGCCCTGGCGCGATGTAACAGAAGGCAGAATCCTGAGATTATGTGCTCAGGCATAACTCACGTTTACTTCTGTGTTCATGTACAGTTTAGCATATTTCCCTAAATCACATATGGCGAACGCGTGCCTAACAATCACGCCACGCCCGTACTCTGCATCTGTTATGGCAGTGCCCGTTAGTTTAATGAAGAATGCGGCTATAGTGGGCAATGTGGTTTCACGGAGTTTCTCGATCGAATTAACGTACTTGTATGGAAAGCTCCCTTTCTCTGTCACAAGCTGAAGCTTTAGGTCATCGGGATATGCAGCTCTGGTGATGTGCACATCCTCCTGATACATTCTCTCAGCAAGTTTCCGAAGAGACGACTGCATGAAATGTAGCAAATTCATAACACAGAGGGTTATTTTTGGTGTGATTAGCTTGGAAAATAAAATTTCCGTTTCAATGGTGTAAGGTATGACACTGACTTTGTCGTCTTTCATGCCAGAATCACCCAAGTGCTTAACAAGAAAGTCTTTACTCTTGGCAGCTGCTGACATTACTCTGCCATAACCTAGTAGCAAGTCATTATTCGTCAAAAGCCTAACGTGAAGCGTACTCTTCAGTCACATAGCTTAATGGTGTTTATTTCTCCATCTCCTAACATCAAGTGTTTTCTTTCTGGACCTTCTGTAACTTGGCTATTTTTCGCCAGAGCTCGAACTCGCTAGCCAATGGTGGCAGAAATTGCAACTTCCGTCCACTAAAATTTAGTAAAGATGTTAAACAGTCTCTTGCTACAGGCAGACAGAAAATCTCTCCCACTCCATGGTGAAATTTCGAAACTGAACTATGAAATGATGGATACATAAACGCGGATGAGAAAGTGCGTGTTCTACGGAAAATAACAGTAAAACCATCGCATACCTGGATTCCGAAATTTAAACCGAATGTTACACCTAAGGCAACGGCGATACACACGCCATTTCCTGAGAGGCGACACCTGTTTGGAGATTCCTTATATTCCTAAAAGGTATGTATCTAAGATGATTTTGTCCATGTTTGTGTGTGTTCGTTATAGCTCCAATCTGATGATTAATTTATTCTTCCTCTTCGTCTTCTGTTCCAGATGTGACGGACATGTGCAGACTCCTCCACGACCTGACATGATGATGATGCGCTCGCCACCCCAGCCCAGTTTGTCGACGATGGATTCGATGCACTTGCAAACACCAACACCATCCAGTACATCATTATCAATGTGGTACAGGCTGATGCCACTAACTCAATTGCCAACACAGCCACACTCTCCACACCCTGAGCCATCTTTGAATCGTCATTGACCTTCGTTTCCAGGTGCACTCGATGATAATACTGTAATGGTAATTAATCTACAGGACAAGGAATTACAAGACATCGTGGCAAACAACGACTCACAGAGTTATTCAAATGCCACTAATTTTCAACATAACTAAAAAATATAATTGTTATAATAAAGTTTTGCATATAATTTTTTTACACATGATACTTATCATTTGTTTTCTTTCCAGATGTGATGGGGGACATACGCAGACACAGGTATGCACCTGAACAACAACTCCATAACCCAATACAATGATGATGCATTCGTCACCCCAGCCCAATTTGTTGATGATGTATTCGCCACATCTAGGTAAACCACCACAGCCTGTCTATCATCATCAAAATAGTATGCACTGATGACACCAGCTCATCTGTCAATGCAGCCACACTCTCCGTGCCCTGGACCATCTTACAGTTGTCAACATTGGACATCACCAGGACATCATCATGGGCCTACCCGCAGCAGTAGAATCCTGGTTATTCAGGTCACATATAACGACTAGATGTTGATGACAGCAAACCAGAAGAATATGAATATGGCCAGGAGCACATTGTCATGACCAAAGAAGTGAAGTATAACTTAGTTGGACCCTCCCACTTTTCAGAACTAGCTGGTCAGTGCCCCAAACACATACAATTGTTTCAATTCTTTGAGGGCGAGAAGAAACAATATGTCTGGATCAAAAAAAGTCCTACCTACTTTCCTCCTAGTTGAATATAAAACGTAGCAAAAGATGCCTCAACTCGTTGACCAGGAGTAAATATCTTCAAAGGCACCTCACTGATTGCTCTAGTCAGAAACTGGTACATGTAGAAATGCCAGCTGATGATAAAAAGTTCTTAAAGTTTAATAACACCCACTAACAGGAGCGATGTCTTGTGTCATGCAAGCAGGCTTTGAGTGCCTCTTGCCTCTATGATGCGTTGCGAAGGTGGCCCAAATGCTTCTCATACTACCTTCACAGAACAGCTCTAACTGGATGCAGCAGCATATGAAGCTGCATGCTTGTATGACTCCGGTCTCAACAAATTCGAATCATATGTTGTGATAATCCAGTGATATGGTTGCACTGTGAGCACGATAATGTCATGATCGCAGTTACATCTACATCTACATCTACATTTATACTCCGCAAGCCACCCAACGGTGTGTGGTGGAGGGCACTTTACGTGCCACTGTCATTACCTCCCTTTCCTGTTCCAGTCGCGTATGGTTCGCGGGAAGAACGACTGCCTGAAAGCCTCCGTACGCGCTTTAATCTCTCTAATTTTACATTCGTGATCTCCTCGGGAGGTATAAGTAGGGGGAAGCAATATATTCGATACCTCATCCAGAAACGCACCCTCTCGAAACCTGGCGAGCAAGCTACACCGCGATGCAGAGCGCCTCTCTTGCAGAGTCTGCCACTTGAGTTTATTAAACATCTCCGTAACGCTATCACGGTTACCAAATAACCCTGTGACGAAACGCGCCGCTCTTCTTTGGATCTTCTCTATCTCCTCCGTCAGACCGATCTGGTACGGATCCCACACTGATGAGCAATACTCAAGTATAGGTCGAACGAGTGTTTTGTAAGCCACCTCCTTTGTTGATGGACTACATTTTCTAAGCACTCTCCCAATGAATCTCAACCTGGTACCCGCCTTACCAACAATTAATTTTATATGATCATTCCACTTCAAATCGTTCCGCACGCATACTCCCAGATATTTTACAGAAGTAACTGCTACCAGTGTTTGTTCCGCTATCATATAATCATACAATAAAGGATCCTTCTTTCTATGTATTCGCAATACATTACATTTGTCTATGTTAAGGGTCAGTTGCCACTCCCTGCACCAAGTGCCTATCCGCTGCAGATCTTCCCGCACTTCGCTACTATTTTCTAATGCTGCAACTTCTCTGTATACTACAGCATCATCCGCGAAAAGCCGCATGGAACTTCCGACACTATCGCAACAATATTCTCATAATGGGCGTATGGCATTGGTGGCCGGGAGAACATTCGCGGGGCGGTTCGGCCGCCGCTCCACAACTTCTTTAACGCCACTACGGCGACTTGCGAGTGAATGAGGATGAAATGATGATGAAAGACACACAACACCCAGTCATCTCGAGGCAGAGAGAATCCCCGACCCCGCCGGGAATCGAACACAGGACCCCGTGCGCGGGAAGCGTGAACGCTACCGCAAGAGCACGAGCAGCGAACAATATTCTCATGACCGACTCGCAGGAGAATGATTCCTTATACAAGCAGGCAGTTGAGCGTCATGTATGTGGACTGCTGCTGAATGGAAAGGTGGAAACTTCATGTAAAGACTGCTGTAATCTAATGGGGAAGTTCTGTGGTGCAGCTCACAACATATGCAACTTGAAATAGCTCAAAAATGGTTCAAATGGCTCTGAGCACTATGGGACTTAACTTCTGAGGTCATCAGTCCCCTAGAACTTAGAACTAGTTAAACCTAACTAATCTAAGGACATCACAAACATCCATGCCCGAGGCAGGATTCGAACCTGCGACCGTAGCGGTCTTGCGGTTCAAGACTGCAGCGCCTTCAACCGCACGGCAACTTCGGCCGGCCTTGAAATAGCAACAGCAGCTATAGACACCCATTTTCTTCCATAATTTGAGCGGGTACGGTGCTCACTTCCCTGTTGAGCACTTGAGTCGCTTCGGCTTGAAAGATAATAAAGTCAGTGTCATACTTGACACCGCTGAAAAGTATATTATATTTTCCAAACGAGGCACCGCAAAAATAATATCAGTTTCGTGGATTCGCTACGTTTCAAGCAACTGTCTCTTCAGAAACTTACTGATAAATGCATCATTAGGATATGCACATTAGCAGAGCGGCATAGAAGGGGATCTTCCTATACGAATACCTGCATTCCATGGAGACACTCAAGGAGACGACTTTGCGCAACGTAGGCGCATTCTGCAGTAAACAAGCACTGCCACAATCGGTGTGGAGGGAGTGCAAGGGGTGAATCTAGGCAGGAGTTCGATACATCTGATTTAGGAGAATATGCTAAATTATACACGAACACAGATGTGAAACTGATCGCAGACATATTCCATAAATTCCAGAGTGTATGCATGGGCACATACTCTCTGGATCCTCCCTTATACACGCATCAAGAAAAGTTTTGCATCCCCTCGGTTCCGAGAGTTCTGGAACCTGTACAGAAAATTGGAATCGAGATCAACATAAACATCATTTCCGCCCCTTTTAATGCTCATGCAAACCACACATTGCATGTTGTACCACCATACAGCGAGATCTTCAGAGGTGGTAGTCCAGATTGCTGTACACAGCGGTACCTCCAATACCCAGTAGCACGTCCTCTTACATTGATGGATGCCTGTATTCATCGTGACATACTATCCACAAGTTCATCAAGGCACTGTTGATCTAGATTGTCCCACTTCTCAACAGCCATTCGTCGTAGACCCCTCAGAGTGGTTGGTAGGTCACGTCGTCCACAAACAGCCCTTTTCAATCTATTCCAGGCATGTTCGATAGGGCGGATAAGATGGCTGTCATCTCGACTGCTAGTGATACGAGGCCGTTGGGATCCAGCACGGTGTTCCGTATTACCCTCCCGAACCCACCGATTCCATATTCTGCTAACAGTAATTGGATCCCAACTAACGCGAGCAGCAATGTCGCGATACGATAAACAACAATCCCGATAGGCTACAATCCGACCTTTATCAAAGTCGAAAAAGTGATGGTACGCATTTCTCCTCCTTACACGAGGCATCACAACAACGTTTCACCAGGCAACGCCGGTGAACTGCTGTTTGAGTATGAGAAATCGGTTGTAAACTTTCCTCATGTCAGCAAGTTGTAGGTGTCGCCACCGGCTCCAACCTTGTGTGAATTCTCTGAAAAGCTAATCATTTGCATATCACAGCATCTTCTTCCTGTCGGTTAAATTTCGCGTTTGTAGCACGTCATCTTCGTGGTGTAGCAATTTTAATGGCCAGTAGTATAGCTGCACTGTCGGTCGGAGGATGGAATTCACGTGCCATAGAGTCGTTACGGCGCCTTCCATCACCACCAGCGGCGTACGTCGGCCTCACATAATGCCACCCCAAAACTTCAGGGCACCTCCACTTTGCTGCACTCGCTGGACAGTGTGTCTAAGTCTTTCATCCTGACCGGGTTGCCTCCAAACACGTCTCCGACGATTGTGTGGTTGAAAGCATATGCGACACTCATCGGTGAAGAGAACCTGATGCAAAATCCTGAGCAGTCCATTTGGCATGTTGTTGGCCCCATCTGTACCGCGCTGCATGGTGTCGTGGTTGCAAAGATGGACCTCGCCATGGGCGTCAGGAGTGAAGTTGAGTATCACGCAGCCTATTGCGTACAGTTTGAGTCGTAACATGACGTCCTGCGACTGCATGGAAAGCATTATTCAACATGGTGGCGTTGCTGTGAGGGTTTCTCCGAGCCATAATTCGTAGGTAGCGGTCATCAACTGCAGTAGTAGCCCTTGGGCGGCCTGAGCGAGGCATGTCATCGACAGTTCCTGTCTCTCTGCATCTCTTCCATATCCGAGCAACATCGCTTTAGTTCGCTCCGAGACGCCTGGACACATCCCTTGTTGAGAGCCCGTCCTGGCACAAAGTAACAATACGGACGAGATCGGACAGGGGTCTAGGCATGGATGAACTACAGACAACACTAGCCATGTGCCTCCTTCCTGATGGAATGACTGGAACTGATCGGCTGTCGGACCCCCTATGTCTAATAGACGCTGCTCGTGAATGGTTGTTTACATCTTTGAAGGGTTGAGTGACATCTCTGAAGAGTCAAAGGGACTGTGTCTGTGATACAATATCCACAGTCCATATCTATCCTCAGAAGTTCTGGGAACTGGGGTAATGCAAAACTTTTTTTGATGTGTGTATTACACTGCACCATCTCTGTCATGAGATGCAATGTTAAAAACAACACGTCAGTATGGAACTGTTGACTGAGATTCATGCAAGACTTTGAGCAGGGCATATACAGGTACAGCAAAGGGAAGAACAGTTCAGTGAGTGAAGAGGTACAGAGGTCATCTGACGAATTTATTTACGTCTTTTACATGGATGTAAAAATCTCTAAAGGCACGCCATGCAACAAAGTCGCGTATTGAAGGTTGTGATGGATGTCTAAAGAGGAAATCGCTAGACTGAATGAAAAGATCCATGATCTAGCTGAGAATTCCATTGAGGGATACATTGTGGACGCTAATATCTTATGTGCCACTGATTTGCGTGATATGCATATGGACTTGTAGCTATCTCCAGACACCTAATCCCATATAATGATTCCATCCCAAAGCTGTTGAAAGCGCTGGGGAACAACATTGACACGTTCCGCACTGCAGAAACCTCCAGAATGTGTTAGTTTTGGGATGGAACCTATTAGAATGTTCTGAGGCACATTAATAATAGCATCGAGCCGATGGCTATTGCTTTGTGTGACTTTGAAACAGATTTTAACTAATTAATGAGTAATTCAGTTTTTCGAAAAATGTTAGAGCATATCATGAAATTCTTTTAGTTTACTCTGTGTAGGAAGAGATCGTTATGGCGCAAGAGGCTACATCGTCAGACCAAATTTCAAGAGGACCAACATCTTCAGTGAAGTACTAGTCTCTTTAGAGATGGCCAGCATTTCAGTGCAGGTAACGAAGCCTGTCTATATCACTATGTGTGTTCGAGACTTTTCCAAACGCCACATGTACCGATTCCACTAAAAATTTGCAAAGTCAAACTTTGATCCCAAGTTACTTTATATGGAAACAGTTTCGTCTACTGGGTGAAAGGCTGTGCTCCACAAGAAATAATTACGCAAAATCACGAAGAACTCGACAATTCTGGATATGAAACCGTTAATCCTAATGGAATAACACTACAAAACAAGAAGGTAATTGGCCTGATTAAATAGGGGGCAAATAGTTTGCAGATTGTGGAGTTTGTGGGGCTCATGTTGAAAATGTATACCTACTGCACAGATGCAGGCGAAGGGTGTGGACAGTGGAGTGATGAAGGCTCTCACAGACAAAGATTATAAGAGATGCCTGATCGAGGACGTTAGTCCTGTCTTTGTCATCCTCAAATTGTTTAAATACAGTGCAGTCAATTGCTAAACAAATTTTTTAAATAAATAAATAAACCAAATCCCCTGTACTGCCTTGTATTCGATAAATTGTTTAAATAAATAATATTCCATACATTACTTGTCTACCAGGAACTGTTGAAACAGTATTCCATACACTGAAATCGATTTCCTGCCAAATTTTTGAAATAAACGAACAATATGCCATACGCCACCTTGTGTCAAACAAATTTTTTAAATAAACAATATTCCACACATTGCCTTGTCTACCAGAAACTGTTTAAGGAATATTCCATACAGTGCAATCGATTTCCTGCCAAATGGCCAACAATCCCGTAAATATCCAGGCAGGGGAGCGGTAGGGGAGGGCTGAGGGTTTCCCAAAGAGGGAGAGGTTAATTAATTGATTGGTTTAATTAATTAGTCAGTCAAACTGCTAGAGTAGGAGGGGCTATTCGAATAACTCAGGCCTGGAAGTATACTTATATCAGCAAGGAGAGTTCTCAGTGAGGGTGGGGGAGGGGGAGGATTGGGTGGGGAGTGGAAGGTTTCTTGGAAGAATAGATTATCGCCAGAGGGTCATAATCTCCTTAGCAGAACAATAGGTTAAGGACCTGTCAATCAAAAGAGAACAATAGATAGGCCCCTGAACGTATTCTTGCCTCTGGAGGTATGCAATCCACAGTAACGAATTGCGTTCCTGCCGGCCTTTCCATACTACTACCATTGTCCATAAAATACTACTACACAATCTGGAAGCAGTCGGTGTAAGAGGAATAACAAACGAGTGGTTCTAGTATTACCTGGAAAATATTGTGCAAAAGTTAGAGATAATCCATACATCTGCTTATGACAATTTTTCGTAAAACAATAGTCGGACAAGAATCATAAACATAGATGTTCCTTAGGATAGTGTACGTGGTTTAATTATGTTCTTAATATGCAGGGCGTAAAATATCCACAGTGAGGTAAGGGAGGTCGAGACGAACTTCAATTTGACATACAAAAGCCTCCTAAATTATGCGCAGCGCAAAATCTTCAATATCCACTCGCCCTCTTACGCCACTAGTTTAGTTATTTTGTTAAATTTTTTAACTTAAACGTTCACGTTAGGGTAATGAAAGGAAAAGAAACTTTCGAAAACGTTATGCAAACACTAATAACTTTTAATTTATGATCTAAACTTGTGCCTTACGACCACTTTAGTTTCGTAGCTAGAAGGCCAGACTAATGAAGTTCTAAAGCGCAAGAATGTATCTAATATCTGGAGCGGCGCGCATGTGCTGTACCTTAGGTTGCCTTTGTCGGCTATTTCCCACCTGATAGACCACAACTATTCTGTTTCAATTTATTCGTCTCGGCCTCACCTACACTGCTGTGTTATGTGTAAACAGTTACCGTTTACATAGTGTATACACTGTTCAAAAGAATTAGGGGAACACGAGTATGACGTCTAGTACCTTAAATCTATTTTGATCCAGTCGGAACCTGCGGTCTTATTGCATGACTTGAGATCTTCGCTTTCAGTGTGGGCAACAATTAAAACCATTCGCCATCTATCGGCTATGTTATGCATTACAGAGTCAGGGAACCCCTCACAAGGGAACCTTCCCATCACACCCCCCTCAGATTTAGTTATAAGTTGGCACAGTGGATAGGCCTTGAAAAACTGAAAACAGATCAATCGACAAAACAGGAAGAAGTTGTGTGAAACTATGAAAAAAATAAGCAAAATATACAAACTGAGTAGTCCATGCGCAAGAAAGGCAAATCAAGGAAAATGCGAGCCCAGGAGCGCCGTGGTCCCGTGGTTAGCGTGAGCAGCTGCGGAAGGATAGGTCCATGGTTCAAGTCTTCCCTCGAGTGAGAAGTTTATTTTCTTTATTTTCGCAAAGTTATGATCTGTCCGTTCGTTCATTGACGTCTCTGTTCACTGTAATAAGTTTAGTGACTGTGTTTTGCGACCGCACAGCAAAACCGTGCGATTAGTAGACGAAAGGACGTGCCTCTCCAATGGGAATCGAAAACATTTCATCGCAAGGTCATAGGTCAACCGATTCCTCCACAGGAAAACACGTCTGATATATTCTATACGACACTGGTGACGGCATGTGCGTCACATGACAGGAATATAGGTTGTCGACCCACCTAACTTGTAGCCGGCCGGTGTGGCTGTGCGGTTCTAGGCGCTTCAGTCTGGAACCGCGTGACCGCTACGGTCGTAGGTTCGAATCCTGCCTCGGGCATGGATGTGTGTGATGTCCTTAGGTTAGTTAGGTTTAAGTAGTTCTAAGTTCTAGGGGACTGATGACCACAGATGTTAAGTCCCATAGTGCTCAGAGCCATTTGAACCACCTAACTTGTACGCTTGGCGAATGGCTAAAAAGATTCTTCTACCTTGCCCGATTTAGGTTTTCTTGTGGATGTGATAATCACTCCCAAAAAAGTGATGAAAACATAAGAGTTTGTCACATAAACTGCAACAAAAGAATGCAACAGTTTCACAATCGCACAGTTTTCCCTGTGCTCTGTCAAAAGATATGTTTTTAACGTTTTCAAATTTTTCCGCGTGTAGACCGTCAAATCCTGCATATGTCCAAACAAATCTGAACATGTCCTGGAATTTTGGAGAGCGAAGTTGATTATGTGTGACTGCCTGAACTTTGATAATTGTCTGAAAATAAAAATTCAAACTTTTCACTCGAGGGAAGACTTGAACCAACGACGTCTCGTTCCGCAGCTGTTCATGCTAACCACAGGACCACGGCGCTCCTGATTTTACACGATCCTTGATGTTGCCTATCTTGCCCATGGACTACTCAGTTTGAATATTTTGCTTATTGTTTTCACAGTTCCACACAACTTCTTCCTGTTTTCTCGATTGATCTGTGTTCAGTTTTTCAAGGCCTATCCACTGTGCCAACTTACAACTAAATCTGAGGGGGGTGCGATGGGGAGGTTCCCTTGTCAGAAGGAAGTGAGTATCAGTGTCCCAGAGCCTTTTAGTGAGGAACACAGATAGTAGTTGTCATTTGTGGTTGTTTTATTCAAGCAAGCACATACAGTGCGACATCTTAATGCAGGGCAAGCTGCAAGGGCGGTGTATTTGATTCAGAGAGGATGGTCTTTCGGTCGTGTTGCTGCAGATGCCAATGCCTCTCCACGTGTATTCCGTAATTTGTTTACACGCAACTGGGGGACAGTTCAGTACACATGGCAACTTGGGCAAGGTCGCGGACGCACTGCCACCCCACGGGAAGGCGGATATGTGGCCACATCTGTTCTGTGCTGTCGTACGGGTGCTGCCAGAGATGTTCTCATAAGTGTCTCTGGAGCTACTGCGTCCATTCATATTGTGATGAACAAGTTTCGAGAAAGGACCTGAGGACCCACGTGCCCTGCTCAAGTACCCCACTTGACACGACAACATCTTGCAGCTCGCCTTCAGTTCTGCCATCCTCATGTGAACTGGTAACTTTATTACTGGCGAAACGTGTTATTCGCAGACACTCCAAAAATCCTCCCACGCTGGGTGATGGACATGTTCGTGTGCGCAGAACCGTGTTGAGCGGCACTTTCAAAATGTTGTCAAGGAAATCGAGAGATTTGCAGGGTTCTGTGATGTTATGGGGAGGCTTCAGCCAAGATCCTGTTGGACCATGTCGTGGTTTCTGCATGCGGTGGTGGCCACGATTTCGTTCTAATGCCAGGGCACATGTGGTGGGCCTCAGCAGGGATGTCTTGCGAAGTCTGGGCATTGAAGTAATGGAATGGACGGCGGTGAACCCCGACCTAAACCTCATCGCCCAAATGTGGGAAATGCTTGTCAGTTGTGTTCGTAGTCGTCCTGTTCCACTAGACACTTTGCAAAAACTCTCATAGGCACTCATTGGAGAATGGTGACGATGATGTTTGGTACGTGGGGCACTCAACTGCGCGGTCATCAGCGCCTGTACAAAGTCCCAAGTTTTACGCAGTCCACTGTACGGCTGGTCCCGGCGGAGGTTCGAGTCCCCCCTCGGGCATGGGTGTGTGTGTTTGTCCTTAGGATAATTTAGGTTAAGTAGTGTGTAAGCTTAGGGACTGATGACCTTAGCAGTTAAGTCTCATAAGATTTCACACGCATTTGAACTTTTTTTTTTACACAGTCCAATTTTTACACTATCCAATGTATCCACTGTCGTGAATGATGAGGACAACACAAACACCTAGTCCCGGCGGAGAGAAAATCCCCAACTAGATCGGGAATCGAACCTGGGACCCCGTGATCCAGAGGTAGCAGGGCTAGCCACTAGACCACGAGTTGCGGACATTAAAGAATTGGAATGGATGCCACAGGGTGATCTGCTTAGGGCATGCCACGTAGTAGTCACGCAGTGAAAAACACTGACGTAGGGCATACAAGTTATTGAAGCTCTCAAAGTCCAATGAAAAGCACACAGGATGACGGGATGAATGATTGTTTCCACTTTATT
Source organism: Schistocerca serialis cubense (assembly GCF_023864345.2). Taxonomy (NCBI): domain Eukaryota; kingdom Metazoa; phylum Arthropoda; class Insecta; order Orthoptera; family Acrididae; genus Schistocerca; species Schistocerca serialis. Next base: position 837,603,547 of record NC_064640.1, read on the forward strand.
ATCGACACCTCTCGTACATTGCAGTTCTTTTTATGTAAACGATCGAGGATGTCATGTGTTTTGTTGATAAAGGTATAACTTTGTAACGTACCCAGTCCTCAGTTACTTCTCTAAGGAGTATGATAGGCGACTAAAGTCATGTTCCTCTAACTCTGCTGAGCAGTGTATCAGTGACAGTATAAGGCACCGAGAAAAGTTCTCCATGCTGATGAAGGGAATATCATAGCCAGTGATAAAACATTAGAACTCCTATTAGAGAAAGCAAATGAAACCATCAAGGGCGTTTTCGGTTGGCTAATATCCAATAAATTGAAATAGAATATTACTGAAATAATCTGTAAGCACTTCGGCATAAACAGGGAAAACAATTCTGTTACATTAAGCTTTGATTACAAATCTATAAATTGGCTAACAAACAACACAATCGGCTTGTAGTGAAATTGCGTGTTTATGGAATATCGTCTCGGTTGTGTGACTGGATTTGTGGTTTCCTGTCACAGAGGTTACAGGTCGTAGTAATTGACGGAAAGTCATCGAGTGAAACAGAAGTGATTTCTAGCGTTCCCCAAGTTCCTTATCTATGTAAGCGATTTGGGAGACAATCTCAGCAGCCGTCTTGGGTTGTTTCCAGATGACGCTGTCGTTTATCGACTAATAAAATCAGGAGATCAAAACAAATTGCAAAACGATTTAGAAAAGATATCTGAATTGGCAGTTGACCCTAAATAACGAAAAGTATGAGGTCATCCACATGAGTGCTAAAAGGAATTCGTTAAACTTCGGTTACACGATAAATCTAAAAGCCGTAAATTCAACTAAATACCTAAGTTTTGCAATTATGAACAACTTGAATTGGAAGGAACACATAGAAAATGTTGTGGGAAAGGCTAACCAAAGACTGCGTTTTTTTGGCAGGACACTTAGAAAATGTAACAGATCTACTAAGGAGGCTGCCTACTCTACGCTTGTCCGTCCTCTTTTAGAATACTGCTGCGCAGTGTGGAACCCTTACCAGATTGGACTGACGGAGTACATCGAAAACAAAGAAGGGCAGCACGTTTTGTATTATCGCGAAATATGGGAGTGAGTGTCACAGAAATAATACAGGATTTGGGCTGGACATCATTAAAAGGAAGGCGTTTTTCGTTGCGACGGAATCTTCTCACGAAATTCCAATCACCAACTTTCTCCTTGGAATGCGAAAATATGTTGTTGGCACCGACTTACATAGGGAGAAACGATCACCACGATAAAATAAGGAAAATAAGAAAGATGTGTTGGTTTTGAAGGGAAAATAAGAGCTCGTACGGAAAGATATAGGTGTTCATTATTTCCGCGGGCTATACGAGATTGAAATAACAGAGAATTGTGCCTCTGCCAGGCACTTAAATGTGATTTGCAGAGTATCTATGTAGATGTAGATGTAGAAGTTGTTAAGGATGAATAGTGATTGTCAGCTAACGTGGAATGAACACACAAAGCTGCTAGCAGAAAGAATGTCATCAGCCTGTCTTGCACGTGGTTTCTCTTATCAGTTTCTTGCAGCCAATGCCTTGCGGCAAAATACTATTAATATGTACACTGAATTCTTAGCTATGGGATTCTCTTTTGGGCCTCTAAGGCACACAATGACACATTTTTCGAACTGCAAAAAAGTATTGCGAAAGTAATAAATAAAAATGGTAGTCAGGCTCATTGTAAAGAACCGTTAAACCAACTGAGTAGCCATGCTGCATCAAATGCGTACATGTGTTTAACTGTTGGGCATATCAGGGATGACATTACTTAGTATTGCACTAATAGTTCTATACATAATCATGGAACAAGAACCAGCTTACATTACAATTCTTTCTTTTCATTACAACCTTTTCATATTACAATTTTTTTACAAGAAAATCCTTTACCAAGATTTGTCAGCATCTCACTCAATAATGTAGATAGAGAGGTAAAAATTGACACACATGCTTGGAATCACACGGGATTTTATTAGAACCACCCCATATTGCTAGACGAGTGAAAGATCTCTTGCGCGCGTCATTTGGTGATGTCGTGTGCTCAGCCGCCACTTTCATCATGCTTGGCCTCCCAGGTCCCCAGACCTCAGTCAGTGTGATTATTGGCTTTGCGGTTACCTGAAGTCGCAAGTGTATCGTGATCGACCGACATCTCTAGGGATGCTGAAAGACAACATCCGACGCCAATGCCTCACCATAACTCCGGACATGCTTTACAGTGCTGAAAATTGTAACTACTGTAATTTCGAAAGTTTGTCCGCCTGAAAATGTACTGTTGTCCCAAGCATATTGCAACAAACGGTGTATTTCTATCGCTGCTCGTTTAGTTTTTATTGCCGTTTCAAATATACCGGTCATTTTTGAAACACCCTGTATAATCTCACCCATTATTATAGAAATTAAATAAATTCTTTACTTACCATATATATATATATATATATATATATATATATATATATATATATATATATATATATATATATATATATATATATATATACAGGGTGGTCCATTGATCGTGACTGGGCCAAATATCTCACGAAATAAGCATCAAACGAAAAAACTAAAAAGAACGAAATTAGTCTAGCGTGAAGGGGAAAACCAGATGGCGCTATGGTTGGCCCGCTAGATGGCGCTGCCATAGGTCAAACGGATATTAACTGCGTTTTTTTTAAAATAAGAACCCCAATTCTTATTACATATTCATGTAGTACGTAAAGAAATATGAATGTTTTAGTTGGACCATCTAGCGGGCAAACCATAGCGCCATCTGGTTTCCCCCTTCAAGCTAGACATGTTTCGTTCTTTGTAGTTTTTTCGTTAGGCGCTTATTTCGTGAGATATTTGGCCCAGTCACGATCAATGGACCGCCCTGTATATGTATACGATGGTAAGTCAATTATTATCCGCAATTTAGCTATATTTTTGTTTATTTTGGTAGTACTGTCGTTTGACGTTGATGACACATGCTTTGTTTCTTTGTTGTTATATCTTTGCAGTTTTCAAGCTGCTAGGTTAGTTTCGTTGTATGAACTCAAAAAAATGTTCAAATGTGTATGAAATCTTATGGGACTTAACTGCTATGGTCATCAGTCGATAAGCTTACACACTACTAAGCCTAAATTATACTAAAGACAAACACACACACCCATGCCCGAGGCAGGACTCGAACCTCCGCCCCGCCGGGGTCAGCCGCACAGTCCATGACAGCAGCGCCTTACATGGTTGCTCCGCTGTCTATTTGCACCAAAGAAGAGCAACGTTCAGTGATCCTTTTTTTTGTGGTCGGAAGCCGCATCAGAGGCCGAAATTCGTCGAAGACTTTCGGTACAATACGGGAACAGTGTTTTGCCACAACGGAGTGTCTATGAATGGACTGAAAAATTCCGAAATGGTCGCACAAGTGTTGCGCACGACGAAGGAGCCGGACGACCGTTTACCGGCACAAATGGAGAAACCATTGAGCGTTCACGAGAAATGATTCTATTAGACAGACGATTAACTAGTCACGGTTCTGCCTACGAGATCATCCACAACAGACTTGGGCTTCATAAAGTTAGTGTAAGATGGTTCCCAAAACAACTCACACAGTTGCATAAACAAACGCGCTTGGAGATCTGGAAAAAACATTTGGATCGCTATAGTAATGAAGGGGACAACATCTTAGACAGGATCATTACTGGTGACGAAACATGGTTCCATCGTTACGAGCCGCAGAGTAACCGGCAGAGTATGGAATGGAAACACCCAAATTCGCCGTGCAAGGAAAAGTTCAAGACCCAACCGTCCGCAGGAAAACTTATGCTTACGGTTTTTTGGGACGCACAGGGTCGAGTACTGGAACATTGTGGGGAAAGGGGCATAACAATAAACAGTGTATGTTACAGTGAGGTGCTTACTGCCAGGCTAAAGCCTGCAATTCGAAGCAAACGTCGAGGATTGCTGTCAAAAGGTGTTGTGTTGTTGCATGACAATGCCCGTCCGCATACTGCTGCCCACACTACTGAAACGCTCCAGAAACTCAAATTTGAATTACTGGGTCATCCTCCATATATTCCCGATCTTGCTTCTTCTAACTATCACTTGTTTGGTCCACTCAAACAGGCATTAAGGAGCCGTCGATTTGCGTCGGAAGAAGCAGTGAAAGAAGTGGTGCATTCCTGGCTCACAGCTCAACCGAGAACCTTCTTTTATGAAGGCATCAGGAAGCTTGTACAACGATGGACCAAGTGCGTTGAAACGCAAGGAGACTATGTCGAAAAATGATGTTCTTACAAGTTTCCTATTTGATTACAATAAAATTTTATAACTACTTTGCGGATAATAATTGACTTACCTTCGTATAAGAACAATGTATTGATGTATTGTACAATCAGGACCAAACTAATAAGGCAGGGCAGTTGTTAAAGATCAAGTCCGGCCATATCGATTTCGGTATTCCCTAGTTTTCCTAAATTATTTCGGGCAAATGCTGGGATGGTTCCTTCATCAAGGACACAGTCAATCACCTGTGCTGTCTTCAAAAAAGCTTACAGAGTATGACTGCGACCATCCCGTACTCGATAATGCGGTCGTACTAATATTCCGGCACTCGTTAGAAATTTTGTCGTGTTTTTGTTTCACGTTCGGTTCACAACTGATTGCTCTGGAATTGTACGAGTGATGGATTCTGCATCGACTAATGAAGTGAGTGGATTTTCAGCAGAAGAAGTTGAGGAATGGATCGAAGCCTGAATCATTATTGTGAAATTCGCCGAGAGTGAGCCAACAGTACAACGCTTCTGTAGTTAAGAATCTGTATATCATAGAAAATAATTTTTCTTAAAACGAGCTCAAACCAAGAAAGAAGTTAGCGTTTGTATAATGCTCCAGAGGGTTCAAAAGATAATTCCAGCTAAACCATCAGAGCTAGATATCATTCCGACATATTCCAGGTCATCAGATATATGTGCTATTCCTAAAGACATTAGTTCCAAGTAAACTCCACCATCATTATTAATTAGCTTTCTCTTGATGTTTTGAAAAGAGTTGTGCTGATTCTATTATGCAACTGACGTACGACAAATTATTTATGTACACTAAATTTTCTAAAAATGCTTCTAGAGAGCAGTGCTGTATTCGACTTTTAACTCAGATTTTTGTTATAGAAAGGTAATATATACTTAATTTTTTGTACGATAATCTCGCCTGCTGTGTTTAATATTAGCGGGCTATGGTTTAATAAATAACAGTTATTAGTTTTTGTAAGATAAAACTATAGATTTTGCATATTTCCCTCTTTCAAAACCAGGTTTCTAAAAAAGCCCTTGATAATCCGGCATGTTTGATAATCTGGCATTGACAGATCCACGGACAAAGTGGTTCAAATGGCTCTGAGCACTATGGGACTTAACAGCTGAGGTCATCAGTCCCCTAAAACTTTGAACTACTTAAACCTAACTAACCTAAGGACATCACACACATCCATGCCCGAGGCAGGATTCGAACCTGCGACCGTAACGGTCGCGCGGTTCCAGGCCGAAGCGCCTAGAACCGCTCGGCCACTCTAGCCGGCTCCACGGACTTGCCGGATTGTCAAGGAGCTACAGTATTCTGTGTGTATGTATTTTTGAGTTATTTATATTCATTGTATTATGGTGAAAAATACTGTATCGTTGTAAGATGATCTCTGGATGAATAAATAAATATATAAATAAACAACTGCTACAACTAGTTTCTGAAAATACGTATGAACCATATGGTCGCACATCAGTGTGTGTATTGAACCTTTCCAGCGTTCATCACTGTTTATGTTTGAGGTATTTCACGGCGAATCTCTCTACCAACGCTAAAGAAATTACTTTGCTGACACGGTTAATGCCATACTCGGGTGTTCTGCTTTTCGCGACAACAATTGTGCAGAAAGATTTTGTGCTTTTGTATTTATGTGTGACATTTGGTAAAACATTAGACTGTCATTCGAGCGAATTAAATGTATGACCGTTCACGAATGCTGTCTTGGGAAACTTCTGTTTACCTGCTACATGTTTCGATGTGTTGTTCATTGTGGATGTACATTCTATACTTCCCAAATTGTTGAGTTTGTGTTCACATGCCCAGCATGTAGCATAATTTGAAAAATAAGGAAAACATACACTAGCAGAGCAGATGACAGAATAAAAAGACTGATAAAAAACAAATAAATTAGCCCAATTTGTATTTTCCATCATTAAAGTTCTGGCGTTTATTTTTCCTTCATGCATAACAATAACTATCGTACAGAGTGTACACAATGCTAATGATCTTGATGGAACGCAATCTCGTGTATAAAAAATGTTTTAAGCGTTTAACTTTGCCCTCATTCAGATGTCGCGATCAGTGAGTTGTCCTGCTGTAATATTTTTTCCGTCACACCGTGCGATGTAATACACAGAAGTTACAGATTGCTTCCACAAACTATTAAATGCCTCGGTTATTTGAAGACCTGTCCCAAAGAAGGTTGCGTATCACATTTTTGGCAATGTTGAGTTTTCACTGTAATAAACTGGTAAAACACACGAGACATGCTACCATAGCAACTATCTTCCTTTCTGTTTACAAGTTGAGCTGTTTGTAGTTTTATAATTGACCATACTGGAAGAACGTTGTATATAAGTGAAAGCGGCGGACATGGCAGATGATACTTTCAATCCAAAGTATATTTGGCAAAACCACTGGCCAATGATACTTTTGTGCAACTGCCTTGTTTTGACAAGACATTTTATAACAATAGATCATGAGTTTATTGTTTCGGGGCATAGCTTTCTGCCTTAAGACCGTACTTTCGAATTAATAGGAGAAAAAGAAAATTAATGGATGTCATGATTACCTATGAATGTAAGTATGTAATATCTGAAACTTGTTTAAGTCCACCCTCTTTTACAAAGGAAGTGAGTCAGAATGACTTTGCTGCAGTCATTGTTCTTGAAGGATTTATGAAGTCTGACCCCCGACTTGAATATGACTAATTATATGGTTGAATATCATTGCAGATGATCCTGTGTATCTGCGTCTTAGTCACAATGCCATTCAGCCTTGGCTGAAAATGAAAGAGAAAATAAAGTTAACATGCTTATATCTGCTATGAGGTTTCTTTTGTTATACAAAAAGCTTCTTCCTCTATCAGTAAACAAAATGTGGGACCTGGTGGATATATGTAATTATCTTGATGCACAATACATGAAATTTTATGTGCATTTACCTTCTGAGTGAACAGTTCAATTTATTTTTCCTCTGTTTCACATTTCTTGCTTGTTTCTTGTCCTTTGTGGAACTAGCTCTTTCTTGGGTTAAATTTAATTAAATAAATACATTGTATTATTACCGTATGTCAGAGAATATATTCTGTTAATACTTTTCATTATTTTGCCCACTGTAACAGAAAATTGATATTTTTTTGGTATACAACGGTATTTCACAATGTGCGGTTACAGGATATGCAACGATCTTACACGGAAAGCTACGTAAAAGTTAAGAAGATAACTTCCTACATATTTTAAAACACGCTAAATACAAGTCGCCGTTCTATAATACATACTGAATGTGCATTTACCTTCTGAGTGAACAGTTCAATTTATTTTTCCTCTGTTTAACATTTCTTGCTTGTTTCTTGTCCTTTGTGGAACTAGCTCTTTCTTGGGTTAAATTTAATTAAATAAATACATTGTATTATTTCCGTATGTCAGAGAATATATTCTGTTAATACTTTTCATTATTTTTCCCACTGTAACAGAAAATTGATATTTTTTTGGTATACAACGGTATTTCACAATGTGCGGTTACAGGATATGCAACGATCTTACACGGAAAGCTACGTAAAAGTTAAGAAGATAACTTCCTACATATTTTAAAACACGCTAAATACAAGTCGCCGTTCTATAATACATACTGAATGGCTTGAGCATACATTACACAGGGCGTATTTAAGTTAATTTAAGTAGAATATGAGCTACCCACATTGAAAATGTTAATATAACACTAAAATGTAATTACAAAATGAAGACATCCCTGGTGGGGATCGAACCCACGACCTTTGGATTAGAAGTCCAACGCGCTATCCACTGCGCTACAGGGACTGTTGTGAGAATACAGTATACATATAACTTATAACAGTGTACACCACTTTGTTGTTTCATGGGATAAGGAACAGTATTATTAATATAAAACTTGCGACTTACGGCTGTTCACTTTCTCGTGTTCATTATTCGATTTGTACGCGTGCCCCGTAACTGCCCGCAGGATGAATAGGTGGCGTGGCAATACGTTCACGACCTGCCATCTAGTACTCGCTGAGAGAACTACATGGAGAGCGCCCAGCGGCAACTAGTGAAGTACACAAAGCTGCAATTTTTTGGTATGGCCAAACCTTCGTGAAAACGACTGCTATCCGACTAAGTTGATTGATCCGTTAGTCATTACTCTGGCACAGTGCTTTTAACTCACATAACGTCCGCAATAATTTATAGCCATTTGAGTGGACAGTGCTGTTTTTCTTTAAATATGCTGAAAGCGATAAAAGTATTGAGCGTGGTATTGCAACTTCTGTGGATTCGTTTCACATTATTTTCTTCATTCCATGAAACTGGAAATGATCTTCGCAGTCATATTTCTATTAATACTGTCTGAACTCTTCACATCTAAGAAACTAACGTTATGAAGTCGTTTGCCCGTAATGAAACACGGGTTTCTGGAGGAGCGTTGCCGTAGGCACACATATTGTTCTCGACATTTTGCGTGCTGGATTAGAGGGAGCGCAAGTAGTCTCGCACCCTGTGAACAATACATGTACCTAGGTTTCCTTGTAAGAAAACGTCGCTCACGGAGGCAGTGTCGCTGAAATGTTTTTAAATAGTCTAACTCTATATCTAGTTTCTGGAAACTACACCAAACAAGATCGAAAGTGAAACGAAACACCACCCAGAAAAAAATAAAACGCCCAACAGCGCATCCTGTGATCACGTGCTATTTAGCGAAATGAGGATGTGGACGGAAACAGTTTCACAGTTTAGTATGTAATGGTTGCTGTGTCGCTGTAGTGTATAAAGGCTAAATGCTTTCATCACAGCGTTAACCTATTTTAGAAATCGTATATTTAAAATTATGTTCATTGTTTTCTGTCTCAACTATCAATACAATTGCTGCAAGTATGAATTATCAAGAGTAGTTCCCGCCTCATAAGGATTTCAGTTTATATTCAATTGGCAACAGGTCACTTAAGATGAAGATTTTCTAAATATGTCCTTCGTCCAGCAAAGAATAATGACTACTGCTACCTAAATCATTTATTGGCAAACTTGCGCTTAAATAAACGGACATAAAACACAAAAAAGGCACCGAATCCATTATACATACTCTGTCTGAAACGAAGCGATTCCCCATCTATCTCTCTCTCTCTCTCTCTCTCTCTCACTCACTCACACACACACACACACACACACACAGAGAGAGAGAGAGAGAGAGAGAGAGAGATGGGGTGGGGGTGGGGGATGGGAGGCGTTTTAACTATGCTATACATCACGATCCAATACATTTTCTTGTTAAAGGCTTAATGCAAACCAAGGATACGAAAACTTACTGAAGGGTATTCTATAGTTTCAGGTTCGATTAAACTCTACTGTAATAAATTGGTTGCAGTTTTCAGTTGTATAGCATGATGTTTTTAAATAAAACTAGTATGTATTATTACAGTCAAATACACTGATACTTACCGCATACTGTTTACCGAAGATCCAATCTTTCCTCTGAACAGCCTATATCTATTTTCGTCCTAAATTCTCATCACATATGAGTGAAAACAAACCCATTACCGTGAGGGATCATTATCATAATTTCCTTTATAATTTGACGTAAAGCACATGCGAAGAATTTCGAAAGAATAATGAAATATGGATGCCTATATCACAATCGTAACGAAGGAAATAAGTATAAACATGGGCCACTCACGAGGAATACACGGCAAGTGCCATAACCAATTTCACTGAAACTTCGCTCAGTGGAAGAGGGGTCAAAATAAGGGAACACGTGTCTCGTCTTACCCGTAGATACTTGACCGTTTCCGAGAAAACAACGGTCAAAATTTCCGCCGTAATTTATACAACTTCTTGCACGAAGGAAGTTCACCCGGAGCGGTCGCACTTTTGCGGTCCATGTTCAAAACCCGATTATTGTTTTTATTTTATTTTATTAGTTTTTTCGTTTATCTACACATGTCCGTACAAGATTACTACACGAATTCTTCGTTTTAAATTAGGAAATACAAGGGCGTTACATTAATTGTAATATTGCAACTGCTCTCACACTGCAATACAGTTATTACATAGTAGACATATGTGTGTATTGTACTTTCAGGGGTTAAAATCTTTTAAATTCTCACATTCTCATATTTCATCATTCATTGTTGCGTTTATTCTTCAGGAATACTGGTGCGTTTCCTTGGCTGATACCGACTGTAAAAGCATAGGAAATCTAGAAATTCCGAACACTACAAACATCGCGCAGAGGTAGGTTCCGCCAAAGTGACATTGACTTATTTGAATTTCACTTGGAAAAGAAACGTCGTTAACAATGCTGAAGATTTCACGTTTTGGCAATAATTTCGTAGCAAACCACGCATAAAGGATTATTATCCGAAAACTAGCTCCTGCATTTGATTATGGATCACGATACACTACAGGAATTTCACCGAAAACAATTTCAAATAATTATCTTTTTTTAAATTTATTCGCCGGACAGACAATTAGTAGCCGAATAAGGACGACGTTGTTTCAGCATACATTGGGAAACGTAATCTTCTACGGACATGGGTGGATGAATGGAAAACAAAAATAAAGATATTAATTGGGTTCCTACATGGGGCGTGGAGCGTTAAGCCACAACCCTACCCATTGTGTCACCGGTTTGGTTAAATTTGTATGTGATGAAAGGAACATAAGCTACCTCGAAAACTTTGACCGTCTTTTTCTCAGAAGCGGTGGGGTATCTGCGGATAAGCCGAGACAAGTATTCAATTCCACTGAGCAAAGTTTCTGGGGAATCAGGTGATGGCACTTTCCGTGTTCTCCTCGTCAGATTACTGCTTCAAATAAGCCACATAATTGTGGCCCTACGCAGCTGCTCAGCCTTATGTCTTTGTAGGTGGTGATGAGGTAAGCCACCGTCTTCCGACTCTAGCTCTCCGAAGGCCTGTGTGAGAAGTCCAACGTAACTGTATGATCCAGTTCGGTGGATGGTAACCTGGTTGAGAAAGTATGAAGTTATTGTTCTTATGAAGTACTATATGCTTAGGATTCTTCTTCTGATAGCATTTAGAGTGAAGGACGTGGTTCTGATATAGAAAGGTATACTGACTTTTAATATCGACAACTGATTAAAGATCCCAAAAGTTGACTGGGACAAATTCGAGCCGAATTGTTCCTGAATGTACTAATTTAGAGTGGTTTTCAAAATACGTTTTATCGTTGACGCCTTCGAAGAAGACGGAAGAGAGTAACATAGACACAACCTACCTTTCCCTCTCTCCCCCACAGTTATTTCATTATTTAACACGCCACAGAAACCTAGGGTTTATTTAATTCTTTTTTATTACAGAATTTGGCTAATTATAGACCGCTTAGAACCTAAACCACAGGTACAATCTTCTTCTTATCTTCTCAGAACTTCATCACGTTTTGGCTGCCAGCCTGCCTGTGTTCATTTGGCATTACCCTCCTAGGTTGTGAATGTTGTTGCTGGACAGGAAACTTTGCAGTATTAATCAGTAGCCTGGAACGTTCCTTGCCCTGTAGGGTGTCTTCTGTGACGTTAAGTTTTCTTAAGTCATTTCTTGTCTCTTTCAACCATCCTGGGGTGTTTTTCAACTTGCTAATGAAATTAAAAGTTTTCTTCATTAGCCTTTTGTCATTCATTTTATAAATACGACTATCAACATTAATCTCCTCTTTCTTATTGTGTCTGTGATTTTTCCTATTTTTCTGTATAGATCTTCATTTCTCCTCTTCGTCTATCTTTGTTGTTTCGTGGTCCTAAAATATTTCTGAGTACTTTATTTTCTTTCTTTTCCAGTTCTTCTTGTTCACGCCTTTTATTCAGTCAGGCATTCAGCTCTGGAAAGTGCTTCCGGTTTAATTACTATTGATAGTGTTTACTTTTTGCTTGTAATTATATTGATCTTTATTATATCGAATTTGGCTGAGTCTGTATGCTAATTCAATCTTCCTCGATCTTTCTTTACTTGTGGAGTTATCTAAACGATTTGACTGTATCCATTCTCCCAAATATTTAAACTTAGCAAACCTATTGATGTTTCTGTGTTGTGTTAGAATATATTTTTCTCTGTTGTGTTACTTTCAATGTATTCCGTTTTCTCACATCATATTTGTAGTCCGGTTATAACTGCAATTTAGTGAAGTGTTTCTTTCGTTATCTATGTATCTCTTTTGTCCTTAGAAATTACTGCAATGTCGTCAGCAAAAGCGAGACATTTGTCTTCAAATATTCCTCTTCTTGTCCTAGATGGATTCCTTCGATGTTTTTCTCTTGTAGTTCTGTATCCCACTGTCTCATGGCCTTGCCTGAGACCAGATTGAAGAGAATCGGCGAGTGTCCATTCTGAAGGATTCAGGAACTTCTCCTGGAAATTTAACTTTTGAAGTTGTGTCTGTGAGTGTTAGTTCGACTAATTAACTTGTGGATTTGTCGATACCTGCATCATCCAGCGTTTGGAGTACCATCTGTCTGTCTACAAAATCGTAGACATTTTCTGAAATCAATCAATGTAACAACTAAGCCTTGACGTGGGGGAGGAGGGGGGTGGCTCAGTATTCAATGACCCAGATGACCAGTGCGGGACAGTCTGAGTTTAATAGCTCGTCGTTTGGTAAGGGGAGACTGGAAAACAGTCAGAAACGTGGGAGATGAGGTAAAGAGGATCATTGGCTTCTGAGGAGGCTGAAGATATTAATCTCAACGGCAAAGAAGGCGAGTGAGTCATTTTCTGCTGACGGTGGTACCTTAACGGTAGTAAAAGCCTGAGTACTGTGGATCTAGCGGAAGAGGCAACCCACCAAGGAGAAAAAAAAAAAAATCCACATCGCGTCTGATCTGCAAAAAGTAGCTATGTGGTCTTTCAAAATGGTTCAAATGACTCTAAGGACTAGGGGACTTAACATCTGAGGTCATCAGTCCCCTAGACTTAGAACTACTTAAACCTGACTAACCTAAGGACATATCACACATCTATGCCCGAGGGTCGGCCGCGGTGGTCTCGCGGTTCTAGGCGCGCAGTCCGGAAACGCGCGACTGCTACGGTCGCAGGTTCGCATCCTGTCTCGGGCATCGATGTGTGTGATGTCCTTAGGTTAGTTAGGTTTAAGTAGTTCTAAGTTCTAGGGGACTGATGACCACAGCTGTTAAGTCCCATAGTGCTCAGAGCCATTTGAACCATTTTTTATGCCCGAGGCAGGATTCGAACCTGCGACGGTAGCAGCAGCGCGGTTCAGGACTGAAGCGCCTAGAACCGCTCGGCCACAGCGGCCGGCTCAGCGTCTTTCTACATGTTGATGGCGTGTGCAAAAATAAGTAGCCACTCTTACCAAAGTGGTCGGATACGAAAGGCGTCTGTTCCCATATTGGACGGCACTTCTTGATATTCTTCGCGAATACTATAATAATAACTACACTAATAGAAATTTCGATGTCCAAGTGGATGTCTAACACAGTAAAACCAGTGACTTTTGTGTCTACCACAGTTGCTTGAAGAAAAGTCATGAGCCATCAACTGGTTGAAAATGTACATTCTGCAGAATTTACAGTCAGCAGAATGTACATTTTCAACCAACTGTTGCCTTTGCTGATGGTGTGGCAAAAATTTCAGAGCTGTATTAATGCAAGGACACACTTCGCTTTCGCATATATTCTTGGTCTCAAGAACATCTCTTCATCATTTTTCAAAATGCTAGCTTCGTCTCTGCAGCCACAGCTTCCTCCCTGCAGTAGGCTTCATTTTACCTCATGGATCATATTTTCTGCATAAGATGTCCTGGTAGTCCCTCGTGTTGTTCCCTACGATCTTGCCTTCGAAAATGTTTTGTAGAAGAATATCATGTCTGATTAAGTGTCTAATGACTTTTTTTTCGTTGGCCTATGACTACCATCTACATCTACATCTGCATGATTACTCTGCAATTCACAATGAAGTGCGTGGTAGACGGTTCGCCGGCCCACCTTCAAGCTATTTCTCTACCATTCCACACTCGCACAGCGGACGGGAAAAACGAACACTTAAATCTTTCTGTGCGAGCTTTCATTTATCTTATATTATTATGATTGTCATTTCTCCGTATGTAGCTGGGCGCCAACAAAATATTTTCGCACTCTAAGGAGGAAGTTTGTGATAGATATTTCATGAGCAGGTCGTGCTGTAGTGAAAAACGCCTTTGTTTTACTGTTTGCCACCCCAATTCGCGTATCATGTTCTTGATACTCTCCCCCCTATTTAGCGTTCAGAAAAAAACTAGTTCCCTCTTTTGAACTTTTTCGATGTCTTATGTCAGTCCTACCTAATGCGGATCCCACACCGCCCAGCAGTACTCCAGAAGAGAGCGGACAAGCGTAGTGTAACATTATGCTTATGTAAGCGAGCTGTTTGACCACTCAGTATTGGTAGGAGACAAGATGAATTTGTTGTATTGTCGTGACGGTACAAACCCCCGTTACTAGATGAATGTTTCTAGTATGCAAGGATTGCTTTGTGCAGAGCGAGCGCGCTACACGGTGCGCGATTCGCAGAAGCGCGTGGCGCGTCCGCGCGAGATTTGCAACGGTCGGTATCCGCGGCAGAGCGACCACGTGGCCTGCAGCTTGGGGCATTGTTTGGTTTTTCGCGCATTACGCGAAACCTGTGTAACTTACGGTGAAGAGCGATGCGGCAGGGGATTGTCGTCAGCAATATGCACCTTCTGAAAGATCGATCTTTATTTCAAGTCACGAAACGCAAAAAGTTATAGTAACCTCAAAATCGGTTAATATCACGAATACTGAAAGACTAATAAAAATAGTAAATAACAACTCACAGGTATGAGCGAGCACTCATTTAAAACGTTTCGTCATAGCAGATCGAGTGCCGTAGTCATATGTTAAGATTCATAAATAATTAAACCTGTAAAGAGCAATAAACAAAATTTGAGGGGAAATTGTTTATAAAATTCAATAGAAAATTCATGACGTAAAGAACGGCACTATATAATATTTTGGGTGGCATCACACGTATTTTAAACTAGTAAAGTTATACTATACTTGCAATAGTTTTCATTGTTTGCAACTTATTATTAACATTTATCGCCCATAATTAATTAATTATTATAAATATGAAGATTTTGAGCAGCGCAATGTGAAGATCGCTGTAGATTACGTCTAAAAATGGTGATATGTGCAGTTCTATGTTAAAACTTTGCAGCACAGATGTAAACAAAAAAATTTGCGCTAAGTGGCGATTCTTTGCACAAACTAAAACTTGATTTACGGGCGATAGAATAATCGTAGAAATTAATGTAAACTAGTGAATAAGGTGTACTTTTTAGCGCGGTTCCGATGGTGTACTTATTTCTGTCGAGGGATGTATGTATCAAAATTTGTAACCTTAACTGGTGAGATTAATAACCAGGGGGGTTGACGTCCGAAGCTATATAAGCGAGCGGCCATTTTGGCCACTGGTTAGTCGTTGGTCAGTCGTTTCGGAGGGTGGGTGGGGAGCAAGCCCCACTTGAGGGTGCCCGATGTTGTCGTTTGAGAATTCTTTTTCGCGCCGATTTATTTCAACAAAGTGCAAGTGTGCAAGCATATATTTGGTGAACTGGAAGTGCTACGATTATTTGTGTGAGTGCGATTTACGAGGTATATATCGTCGTAAGTGAACATGTGGCGCCGGCCAGAGCGGCCGAGCGGTTCTAGGCGCTACAGTCTGGAACCGCGCGACCGCTACGGTCGCAGGTTCGAATCCTGCCTTGGGCATGGATGTGTGTGATGTCCTTAGGTTAGTTAGGCTTAAGTAGTTCTAAGTTCTAGGGGACTGGTGACCTCAGAAGTTAAGTCCCATAGTGCTCAGAGCCATCTGAACATGTGGCGAACTGTAATTTCGCGCGAAAACCGTTAGAACAAAGAGGACAGTGGTACTTGTGGTTCTGTTCGAATTGATTGAATAACTTTCGATTATAGCAGCCTACATTACTGCTATTGGGGGCTCGGAGTCAAATTATTATTAAAGTAAAGCTGCAAACCGTCTCATCAGTGATAATTTCATTTTGTGAAAGAAAAGGACAGTGCCAATAAATTGAACTGTGTCGTGAAAAACTGATTTTAATATAATAATCGCCTAATTCTTGTTCCCTAGAATAAACTGTACTTTTATGTCTGAGTGAATAATTAATACAAAACTATAACAAACGCGTGGGTGTGGAAGAGTACTAATGCACCAAGTGTGGAAATCATCCCCTGAGACTCAAGTGAGAGCCAAAATTTGTAATAACATTTTTTTAACTATTTGTATGGGTAAATAACAAAGCTGGGAATTTGAACAGCTGTTGCTATGTAGTCTTTGTGCAGGAGATGCACCACAAATGGCGGAGTGTCAGACAAGATGAAAGACGCCTTCTTACAGCTCTTTGAGAATCTGTAATAATGTACAGTCAAGTATTAAAGCAAATTTGAATTAATTTGAAGACACGGCGTAAAAAAAAGTGGAAATTCCGTTTAAGTAGGAAATGAGTTTATGGCAAATTCTGACTTCGGTAATACAAATCAGTGAAAATTACTTTCAAATAACGTGGCAAGGTAGCCGGTACAAAGTGTTTTACTTTTAGTAATAACGGAAAGAACGTTATAAGTACACTGCTGGCCATTGAAATTGCTACACCAAGAAGAAATGCAGATGATAAACGGGTATTCATTGGTCAAATATATCATACTAGAACTGACATGTGTTTACATTTTCACGCAACTTGGGTGCATAGATCCTGAGAAATCAGTACCCAGAACAACCACCTCTGGCCGTAATAACGGCCTTGATAGGCCTGGGGATTGAGTCAAACAGAGCTTGAATGGCGTGTACAGGTACAGCTGTCCATGCAGCTTCAACACGATACCACAGTTCATCAAGAGTAGTGACTGGCGTATTGTGACGAGCCGGTTGCTCGGTCACCATTGACGAGACGTTCTCAATTGGTGAGAAATCTGGAGAATGTGCTGGCCAGGGCAGCAGTCGAACATTTTCTGTATCCAGAAAGGCCCGTACAGGACCTGATACATACGATCGTGCATTATCCTGCTGAAATGTAGGGTTTCGCAGGCATCGAATGAAGGGTAGAGCCACGGGTCGTAACACATCTGAAATGCAAATTCCACTGTTCAAGGTGCCGTCAATGCGAACAAGAGGTTACCGAGACGTGTAATCAATGGCACCCCATACCATCGCGCCGGGTGATACGCCAGTATGGCGATGACGAATACACGCTTCCAATGTGCGTTCACCGCGATGTCGCCAAACACGGATTCGACCATCATGATGCTGTAAACAGAACATGGATTCATCCGAAAAAAATGAAGTTTTGCCATTCGTGCACCCAGGTTCGTCGTTGAGTACACCATCGCAGGTGCTCCTGTCTGTGATGCAGTGTCAAGTGTAACCGCAGCCATGGTTTCCGAGCTGATAGTCCATGCTACTGCAAACGTCGTCGAACTGTTCGTACAGATGGTTGTTGTCTTGCAAACGTCCCCGTTTGTTGACTCCTGGATCGAGACGTGGCTGCACAATCCGTTACAGCCATGAGGATAAGATGCTTGTCATCTCTACTGATAGTGATACGAGGCCGTTGGGATCCAGCACGGCGTTCCGTATAACCCTCCGGAACCCACCGATTCCATATTTTGCTAACAGTCATTGGATCTCGACCAACGCGAGCAGCAATGTCGCGATACGATAAACCGCAATCGCGACAGGCTACAATCCGACCTTTATCAAAGTCGGACACGTGATGGTATACATTTCTCCTCCTTACACGAGGCATCACAACAACGTTTCACCCGGCAAAGCCAGTCAACTGCTGTTTGTGTATGAGAAATCGGTTGGAAACTTTCCTCATGTCAGCACGTTGTAGGTGTCGCCATCGGCGCCAGCCTTGTATGAATGCTCTGAAAAGCTAATCATTTGCATATCACAGCTTCTTCTTCCTGTCCGTTAAATTCGCGTCTGTAGCACGTCATCTTCGTGGTGTAGCAATTTTAATGGCGAGTAGAGTAGATCTTCTCACGGAGAGAGTGGAGCAAGTGCAAGGTTTGCTTCAACTATTTGCAAGACATCCCTTAAATCAGTTGAACTGCGGCTGAAAACATGGTTGGTTGAGTTTTTTACCCTGTGTTATTTCCTTATAATAATAGGTTTCAGTGTGGAGTGTAATAGTAGTGTGGTCCTCTTAGAATCTTTAAGATGTGTGGATCATCACAAGATGAAGGAGAGAAGCCGTCTGTTAATCAGTCGACTAAAAAGAGAAAATGTTATGACAGAATGGATAACGTTTGTAGAATCCTTAGGGCAATGACTCGTGAGTTAAGCAGTGACTGCAAATGCTCCTTGTTTGAGTGTTCAGAACAAACCAAACGCCACGAAAGTGAACCTCGTATCAAGAAATTTAATTTGTCAGGTGATCAGAATGACAAATCTTCCGATTTAACCGGATTAATTTCTGTGACATTAATTGCTCGTAGAAGGCCTAGGCATGATGATTCCAATACTAGAGATTAATACGCTGTAAGAATAAACCGAAATGATACCGTGAGTGAAATTCCTGTCTGCCAAAAGGTCTCCATTGTTTTGCACGGAATTATCATTTTATTGCTTCAAAATTTATCAAATATCTAACAGTTATCCAATATTTTATTCTTACACTCAAGATTTAGGGAATAAAGGAGCGAAGAAGTTTTTAGAATTCTGATTTTTTTACACTATTGTGTGAGTGAAATCCTTGATCCAAAACTTAGGGTTCTTGTAGTAATCTGTGGTTCCTGCTCAGGACAGTGTAAGAACTATCCTGTGTTTATATACCCTCACAATCTCATTCATTCCATTAAGAGATTAGCTACTGTCAAAAAAGTATTCCCTGGAATATGGTAAAAACTTTGGTGTGATAAAAAGAAAGTTTTGGGAGAGTTACCAAAAGACAGGGATTCCTGCTTCTGAAACCGCAACAATGAATCCAAGGCCTTACAAAGTCATTCCTGCTTACAAAGAAAGTATACGAGATTGAACGGCCTTTTTGAAAGCATGTTACAAACCAAAGTGTTCTTTCGAGACACAACAGCTCAGGGAAGATCTGGTTGCGAAGAAAGATAAGGTTCTCAAATCCAGGATTGCTTACAATGGAGCCTGAACAAGAGTACTTTTGGATAATTGTGTTGGTCTGCAACCAGACTTCGAGCCTGAGTATCAACAGCAGTGACCTGGTGAATTCTTGCAGTCTGATAGAGCATATAATGGCAAGTGTTTTGTAATATGAAACTTTCTGAAAAGTAAATCACGATTGTTTTGCAAATAACTAATTCGGGGGGTATGTTTTCTGAGCTCCTGCCAATACTTTATGAAAAATATCCAAACTTTCAAGAACTTAAACAGTTTTGTGGTTGAGGCGTAAGAAATTTCTATTGTAGTTTACCATATAACCAACTAAAATCCAAGACTAATAAAAAGAAACTTCCAGAGCTAAACAACAGAAAGAAGGGACGAAAGTTACCAAACGTGATGGATTTGCCACGTTCTTTTCGTGGTAAAGGCTTGCTTCCTTTGCATTTATTGTGTTTTTGTCATATATTTATCTTGAAAGTTTAAATCTCCTTTCCTGAGAAATGTACAAAATGTTACTCGCCCTGTTTTTTCCTTGGACTCTTCATTTGTCATCTCTGAAAAATGAGGCACATGCAACGACGCATCAATATTTTCAATATCTTTAAAACTATGGAAGTTAATATTTTACAGTGAATAAACATTTTCAAAATGAATTAACAACTTGTGAACACTTCATGCGATTTCAACAAACAATTGCTCAGATGATAGCATTGCACAATAGCTATCATCCTTGAAAGCACTCGTCTGTATCTATTTTCTTTATCGACTTATCACGTCTTTTATATCTTTCTCATGCAAATGTTTGTCAGAAGATCGTATTCCCCAAAATTACACAGCAAATGACTACAGCATGAATACCTCACATATAGTAGTACTTCAATCAACAGTTTACTATTTTGCCAGTCTTTATCCAAATTACAAGTGCAATTAAAAAATCTGTGCTAATTTAAAAGCAGTGAATCGCATGTGTTAGTGGACGCCACAACTGAACAGAGAACCAAAAGATGCTCCTGTCAAGAAGGCATAAATAATTGTTTAAACAACAATTAACGACAGTTCGTTGTCATTTAACGTGAATCCACTTGCAATAGAATATTTACTTATTTATTCATGAACAAAACTTTATTTAAAATTCTTGTGAATGATGAAGAGTGTGACCGAATATTTCTAACATTTTCTTATTTAAATGTTGTAATGTATCAATTTCGTCGAGGAAGTGGTCAAATTCATTCAAATCATGTCTGTAGAACTTAATAATGAGATGTATTTTTGAGTGAAGAGCTTAAGGGAGTGATTCTGAACACTTGGAATGTTCGTCATGGAACAACGCAGATATGCCTGTGGTATCGGGTGATATTTGGTCGAGTCGATGAGAGATGCTGGGTGGCGAATGGCTGCTTTCAGACTTTAACTTTTGAGGATACTTTTTTATGTTTGTACTTGAAGGAGGCAGACGTGCATGTAGTAACTAGTTGTATTCAGTCGAGTCGGTTATAGACTATGCGTGATGAACAGCCGCTACAATACATTAACTTTTGAAATGGCTTTATATTTCGAGAGAATGAATGTGCTCCAGACCAGCACACTAACTTTCTTCGCTTGTATTACAGAATTGATAATAGACGGAATATGAGTTTCTACTCGTTGTATCACATGTATTAATTTGTAAACCATCATGTTGAATTCTGAACTGGTTTGGTCTGGTGAATATTTCGTGTATTGTGATTACCACAGTGACTAAGTTTTCGAGTATCTTTGATGACTGTTTAGTTTGGGGATTCTGTCACCTTTCTCGTAATGCTCTCAACATCTGCATTTGATAAGGGTATTTTCTGTTTGTATTTTAGCTCAATATCACAGGGCTATTTACCGTTTATCTGACCTGTCCTTTCTTGAATATTATTCAACATAATTCTCCGTCATCTCCCTCAATTGCAGACATTAAAATAGAACCCATGCAATTGAATTATTCATTAAACTTTTATTTTGTACTTCCGTGTATTTTATTAACTTGCAATTATAGCTTGGCACATCACCTTTACTTTCTAGAATACGAACGTATGTCCCTGACTGAGGATGTGTTCTGTCACTACTATTTGTCTTTATGCCCCAACGTACGCATCTAACGTGTTTCCGGCAACGCAGCGATATGCAGCGATGTGTTTTCCCGAGGTACTGGAGGCCACACTCACAAGGGATACAATGTATACCACATATTTGTAGTTGCAATTTGTCCTTCACCAAGTCAAACAACTCTTTCGTTTTTTTTTTGTTTTTTTTTTTGTGGGTATCGAAAGATGGTCTCGATGTTGTTGTCTCCAAGGATTCTTGCAATTCTGACTGAGGGAGGCCCAGAGGGGATACAGAGGGGGAGGGGGGGGAGGGTATGGCGGGTCGTTAGAATGCTGCACTTGATGATGACAGTTAGATGTATGAAGATATCAACCTGTGTGCGTCTTTTTTCTGTAGACTGCATGTCCCGGGCTTTTATTTTTATAAGAATATCAAAAAATGGAAGACATCCGTTGTTTTGTACCTCCATCGTGAACCGTATGTTTTGAAGGATGCAGTTCAGTTGGTCCAGGCACTCATTCAGGACATCTTTCTCATGTTCCCATACAACGATTGTGTCATCCACGTAACGAAAGAAGTGCTTAGTTTTGAGCCATGCCAGATGTTAACACGAGCTCTCCAAAATGTTCTGTTTATTGATTGTCAATCCCAAGTGCATGTTGCGGGAAAATGGCTACGCCATCAACCTTCTCATAAATTACCCACCAGATCTGAAATAGATTGTGGTGAGTACATGTTGAGATACACTGAGGTGACAGAACTCATGGGATACCTCCTAATATCGCGCCAGATCTCGTTCACTCCAGCGTAATACAGAAACTCGACATGGCATGGACTCAACAAGTAGTTGGAATTCCCCCGAGAAATATTGAGCCAGCTGCCTCTATAGCCATCCATAACTGCAAAAGTGTTGCCGGTATAGGATTTTGCGCATAAACTGATCTCTCGATTACGCCCCATAAAGGATCGATGAGATTTATGGGATATATGATTCGCTCGAATTATCCAGAATGTAGTGACATGGTGCACTGTCATCCTTAAAAATTCCATCATTGTTTGCGAACATGAAGTCCACGAGTGGCTGCAAATAGTTACTGATAGTAATAGGACAAAGTTCATATGGCCCCACTCTCCAGTGTTGCCAAATTTATTCAAGATGTCGGATCCAAAATGGCGGCGATAGATATGGAAATGTCGCTTGGCAGGAAGTTCAAATTTTGACAGAAAAGTAGGTCAATTGGGCTACCTCCACTAACCTAACTCCCTCCCCTCCCCCTCCCCATCCCCTCCCCCAGAAAATGATGGGAAGTTCAAATTGTGGTGGAAAAAAGTCACTTGTGCTACCTCCAATAACCTAAGAAAATGGCAGGAAAATAGGTCACTTGGGCTCCTCCACTAACCTAAGTCATCCGATCGTGACTTCTTCCTAGTAATTGGTGGGGAAAGGACTCAGCATGTGCTGGGCTGCTGGACAGGATGGGTGTAGGTCTCTAATTTGCAGGCAGTGTTCAGTTAAAAAATTTGAGGCAGTAGCTCTATGCAGTGTGTTCACCATGAGGTCTCGACTCCAACTGACCTAGTACACAGTACTGTCACCAGAGGGCACTGTCATCCTATGGTGGTTTGGGGGAAAATAGCGGGAAATGGGCTCAGACTGTTCTCGGCTGTTGGATAAAGGAAGGAGTGTACGTCACTTATTTCGGAACAGTTTATTAAGGGATGGATTTCACATAGTTTATTTATTATAGTGATACAAAACACTCGCTCTGACATGCTTGGGGTCACAATACATAGCCTACAGACCTGCAAACTACTCGTAAATTGAGCTACCGAAGCAGAAGCTCTCCTGCGAACCTTGCAGAACTAGCACTCCTGAAAGAGAGGATACTGCGGAGACATGGCTTAGCCACAGCCTGGGGGATGTTTCCAGAATGAGATTTTCACTCTGCAGTGAGGACCGGGCGTGAGTCGTGCTTCGGTAGCGCAGATGGTAAAGCACTTGCCCGCGAAAGGCAAAGGTCCCGAGTTCGAGTCTCGGTCGGGCACACAGTTTTAATCTGCCAGGAAGTTTCATATCAGCGCACACTCCGCTGCAGCGTGAAAAATCTCATTCTGGAAACATCCCCCAGGCTGTGGCTAAGCCATGTCTCCGCAGTATCCTTTCTTTCTGGAGTGCTAGTTCTGCAAGGTTCGCAGGAGAGCTTCTGTAAAGTTTGGAAGGTAGGAGACGAGATACTGGCAGAAGTAAAGCTGTGAGTACCGGGCGTGAGTCGTGCTTCAGTAGCTCAGATGGTAAAGCACTTGCCCGCGAAAGGCAAAGGTCCCGAGTTCGAGTCTCGGTCGTGCATACTCGTAAATTACCAAAGTCATGCAGTACACTGATCTGCAGACACGAAAACAACTAGTAAATCGTCAAAATAATGCATGTAAAACGCTCTGCAGACACGCTCACTAATTCTAAACTGTCCAAATAACGCAGTGCACAGCATACAGACCTGCAAACTACTCGTAAATTACCGAAATAATGCTGTATAACGCTCTGCCAACACGATCACAACGCTTAAACAGCCGAAAATAATTCAGTGCACATACACTCATTACACATAAAAACAGCTTTCGATCTATTGTCAACTGCTACGTATCAGTGAACTGACCCAAACAAAGGTTGCAACACGCGCACGCACTGACGCCACCGGAGAGACAAACGCAGGGGCGCGAGCTTTGCTCCCAGGTCACTCCCACCTACAGCCTGGAGGTGAAAGTCGCTTCTGTTTTTGAGTATACAGTTAGAATTCTTCGAGTGTTATACCGACGTCATAGGTCTATGTAAATAAGAGCCAAGTCTCCCCAATGAACATGCTATAGAAATCTGTTGCAACGTCTGCCAGTCACCTTTAATTATGCAGTTCTGTGCAGGAAAATCCTGAATATTATTGTTATGCATGGGTGGTTGGCTGCAATTTCCCATTAGTAATTTCGCGTATTCCTGTCATAGTGGTTAATATGGTTTGGCCAATGTCCATTACTGTTACCATAATACCCTGGATGACAGTGGTTATCATTCCATTCCTTGTTACGTGATCCGGCGGTCCACCTTCAGTCTGCTGTGCACTGCACATCTAGGCAGTCCCATCTGTGTGGCATAATTTACTCGATGTTGTCTTGTCCCACTTTAGTTATACCACTGCCAACGATATGGAGTAGATTATGCTGTACTGTTATTGTTATTATTATTGTTCAATTTAGCATCCTCTAGTATGAGGTCAAATGAGTCCTGCACAGACATAAAGTATTCCAGATCGTTTTTAGGTACATGGACCAATTTGTCAGTTTAGCCTTTAATAATCTAAGAACATCCCGATTAGATATGGGATCACCCCAGTATCTTGTTTGATTTTGGTATTTTTCAAAGTGTTTTCAGAGACTACCATGTCTGCTATTAAAGGTTCTGGATTAAGGACCCTCTTTCAGAGTCTTTCCTGCACACACCGATGCCAATACTTATCTAACAACTGTTGGTCGAAATGCTCATAATATTGATAATTCTCTGCAGTTTCTGTGGCTCAAAGGCCGACCTCACCATGTATGAAACTTGTGATGAAGTGAATTCTTTATTGGGCACTCCATGACTTCCGTAGTACTCTCTTAAAAGACTTTATTAAAACAGCAGGGTAGATGACAGTACATTATAACAGGTCGTTAATTAACCAATAAACTATGGTGATAAGAGTGATACATAATAAATAAATGTGACATATTTTTGTATGGGATAAGAAGGCTCGGTCAAGTTGTTGGCCTGTAGACAACGATGAACTCCTTGTCCCAGAGAAGATGTTGACCTGTGATATTGAAGGAGGTCAACTAATCCAATCTTCGACTAATGTAGACACTGAACTGTTATCTTCAAGGAGGACTACTGCCTCAGGATATTGAACCTTTAGGGGTTTATGGCGTCACTGCAACCTTGGCCTTTGACCTTAGCGAGACCCGTCAATAAGGCAGACTGTGCTGAAGCTGGTATAGCCCCACTACTAATATTTGTTATTTAACTAACTGGTTTTCAGTGGTTCAGCCATCATCGGGTACACAGATAAATATGTATGGCTGTGAATTTTGTGACATCTAAGATATTAAACAAGGTGCACCCAAAGTATCTCTCAGCTGGCTGTCAAAGATGATAATTATCAATTTCGATATAAGACTAAGCTGAGAAGAACTGTTTCCATTGAAGTAATGTTTAAAAACTATTCATCTTAGATAAAATATATGCTACACTGAGTTATTGATCTGCAAGACAAATAACAACAATAGTTCAGCAAAGTGCAACAAGCTTTAGTGATATATTTGAAGGACATGAGTGAACAAGATAATTTTATCTAAAACAAACAAAATACTAAAAGTGATACACATGGTGAGACTAAACTGGTGGATGAAGCAGTTGTAACTATACGATGGAAAACCATAGCGCAAGTAAACCACAGTGACTGAAATAAATTACGGTATGGGACATGTGAGTTGGAGGGGTAATTTACAAACTGATCTCGATGGCTTTATTTTTAGTATGTGTGGTTAGACGTAGTAAGTCTGCGTATGATCATTCAGAACAGAGTTTGGGCAAATAACAACACGTTCGCTACTTTCATTATTGGAACATGATTCAACTTCCTCCCTTTGTGGATAATGTGTAGAACTTGACGTTGCAATTCGTAAACGTTGCATTCATTAAGTGGATGATTTGCGAAGGTGGAATCTCTAATATCGGTGGTGTTCCTTCAAGCATTTGGATATTGCCCTGCCATACTGGTCAGTAGACAAAGAATTTGTCACTAGCACAACTGATCTTTTATATTCCTCTCTCTTCAAAAGCTGATTCACTGTCCTTACATTGGGCAAAATGAGCCCAGCAGGGTTGCGCTCATAAAATGATGTTTGAAACTTAGTAGGTAACGCACAATACTCAGTTGCTCGCTAATAGTAAGTGTTAGGACAATGCATTAACTAACATAGAAGTACTGTGCCTTTATCGTCTAACGTATGTATGTAACGCTTTTTGTTTCTTGTTGTTTCAGGTAAGCAGGAGCCAGTGAAATGATGATTTCCTACACAAATCCAGCGGCAACTAGGCAATATCAGGCACAGAATACTGTTGTAAGTCTCTGTGTGCAACATAATGAATCAATTGCAATTTAATTTTCATAACTACGTTATGGTGACGATATTTGTGCTGTGACGTCCAAACATCTTAGAGAAGTCCCGTGAGTGAGGTAGAACAAGCAATTGCGACTGCTGCACCAGATGTAACGGAAGGCTTCTGTGCACATTGAAAAACCAGACGTTGGAACTGTGGCTCCGAAATACACATCGGAAGTAAAACCTAAAAAACAGAATTACAAACATTCGACAAATTTTTTATTTATTAAATATATACACCATTGAGCAAAAATATGATCACGACATGCTTACTAGCGTGTTGGTACACATCTGCAACGAAATACAGAAGCAGTTCTGCGTTGCGTGTATTTGACAAGTGAGCTGTGGGTTCCAGGAGGTGTGTGCAACTAGATGTCTATGTACACATCACACAGTTCCTTGCGCTCGACAACACCTCAGATTTTGTTCTATCAGATTCAGATAAGTCGAATTTCATAGATTAGACATCAACATGAGCTCGCTGTCACTGCCCTCAATCCATTGTAGCAGGATTATGGCCTCGTGATACGAAAAGTAATCCCACTCGAAGATTCCACCATCATCTGTCAAGCACTTAGGGGTGCAGCAATGGGAGCATCCGCAATGATGCTCACATCGTCTGCAGCTATCACAGTGCCTTAGATTTCTACCACAGGTCACAAGAAGTATAGGTGAATGTCGTCCGCGGCATAATGCATCGCTGACGCGGTGTGTTCCGAGCATTTATTCACCTAGATCAGGGGTTCCCAACAAAATTTTCTCGAGGACCCCCTCATCGAGCATGATTGGTACCTTGTCATATCACACTACCTAAAAGTACCTAAAAAGCCAACTTAAGGGTCTTTTTAATCGTTTTCTATTTTTGGTACTTAGAAAAAACCTTGATAATTGTTTTACGAGATGTTTTCAACTTTCCCAATTTATTTTTGAAAAAAATCTAATGACTTACTTTTGTACTCAGTGTGCTTTTTTTCAAGATGGTGCCGGAGTTTTGCTGGTTTCACACATTCATTCGAAAGGCTTTCATAGCAAATTACACATTGAGGTTTAGGCTGTTGGTCAGGTCCAGTGAACGTAAAACTGATTTCCAAGTAATCTGAGTTATATTTTCTAATTTTTCCAGTAAGCTTAACACTGATCTTGGAAGGGTTAGGTTCAAGGGGCGCCGACGATTTAAGTTCAATGGACACTGACAACTTCGGTTCGAGAGTCACTGACTTACCTGCTTGAACATCAAATGCATTATCTTCCTCTTCATCTGTAGGCCTTTCTCGTTATAACAAGCCACTTTTTAATCAACGGTCCATTTTTAACTACACAAACTGTAGCTTCCGCGAAAAACAACGCTTTACAAACACTAATGTTTTAATACAGTGTGGTGTCACCGCCAGACACCACACTTGCTAGGTGGTAGTTTTAAATCGGCCGCGGTCCATTAGTACATGTCGGACCCGCGTGTCGCCACTGTGTGATCGCAGACCGAGCGCCACCACAAGGCAGGTCTCGAGATACGGACTAGCACTCGCCCCAGTTGTACGGACGACTTTGCTAGCGACTACATGGACGAAGCATTGCTCATTAGCCGAGCCAATAGTTAGAATAGCCTTCAGCTAAGTCAATGGCTACGACCTAGCAAGGCGCCATTAGTAACATTGCATGTATCTAAAGAGTCACACTTGTATCGCCACAATCTTCAGATGTACCAAAAGGATGGATTCAAGTTAAGTATTCCAGAAGCTACGTACTTTTCTTTATAGCATTCATAACGTATCCTGTTTCAGACCTCACGCACCCTGGTTTGGCTTAGCGCGTGCCTTTCGGCTTCCTCTCATTGTGGCTAGGCTGTCTTGTCTAGACACAACATACAGAATATTGAATATGTAAATAAGCCTTTCGGCTTCCTCTCATTGTGGCTAGGCTGTCTTGTCTAGACACAACATACAGAATATTGAATATGTAAATAACACGGTCTGTGAAAGCACTGGCAATAAGTTAACAATGGCCGATTGTCGCCTGAAATGCGAGTTTCTGCGTAAAGTGACTGTCAGTTGTCAACTGCAAAGAGGCAGCGCGCGCAGTCTAATGGCATACAGCACAACTATTTGCCTCTATCTAATTCTAGTTTTCCGCTAGCGTGTGGTAATGTCAGTTGGCTCTTGGAAGACGCTAAACACAGAAGTTCGCGTTTGCTAAAGCTCTGCTCATGTAGGAAGCGCCCAAAACAAAAAATATGTTATCATACGAAATATATTTAATATGTTTTTATACTAATAGCATCTTGCGGACCCCTCTGGCATAGCTCGCGGACCCCTGGGGGTCCGCGGACCATCTGTTGGGAACCACTGGTCTAGAGGATGTCGTATCCGGGTACGAATATCGACCTGGTGTAACTAGAAACGTTTGTTCTCACCAGGTAACACGTTTTTATTCAGCCTGATGGTGTTCTTGGTGAACATGGGAACACGTAGATATCTACTGTTGTGGAGCCATGTGTCCAACAGCGTGTGCAGAATGGAGTTCTCTAAATTGTTATATCTGCATCAGCATTATACTCTCTCGTCATATCTACCACAGATCAGGACCTATCGTTTTCTACAGAGCGAACATGCCTTCGACCTTCTAGTTATGTGATGAGGCATAGAGATACAACTCCTCTTGGTTCCACCGTCCTCATCTACATTTCATAGATAATGACGACAGTAGTTCGCGAACGGTCACCAACTTCACCGTGTATGGGACGCTCGTTCTCAGCCACCAGGCCATAACAATCTGCTCTACGTCATAGTCGCTTATGTCGGTGGATATACGATACTGCAGACCGTATTATCAGTAGAACGTAGCCCGCCCGGCTAGCCACGCAGTCTAACGCGCTGCTTTCCGAGCGGGAAGGCGTGCTGGTCCCCGGCACGAATCCGCCCGGCGCGTTAGTATCGAGGTCCGGATGGCCGGCCAGCGTGTGGATGGTTTTTAAGGCGGTTTTTCATCTGCCTCGGCGAATGCGGGCTGTTTCCCCGTATCCCGCCCAGTTACACTGTGTCAGAGATTGCTGCCCAAACACCATTTCCACGTACGCGTCCACCGTAATTACTCTGCCACGCAAACATTTGAGGTTGCACTCGTCTGGTATGAGACGTTCCCGGGGGGTCCACTGGGGTTCGAACCGCAAATAACCCTGGTTCGGTGTGGGGCGGCGGTGGGGTGGGTGGACTGCTGTGGCCTATTGTGGTGTTGTGGACCACTGTGGGCTGTGGCGGGACGAAGCCTCTCTGTCGTTTCTAGGTCCCTGGTTTAATACATACATGCATCACTAAAATGATTCCCCATTAATCTCTGCAATGATATGTGTGTGTGGCATACTTGGCTGGAAGTCCCTTTCGCGGAGTTCGCCCGCTTGGTTCACGTCTTTTTATTTGATGCCACTTCGGTAAACTGAAATAATGGTGAGGAAAACGCAACTCCCATTCCCCAGATTGAAAAATTCTCCTACCCATCTGGGTATCGAAATGGGTCCACTTGCACTTCTTTCAGTCATGATGACCAATCAGCTATAGAGACGGACGACAGTACAGTCGGTGGCCGTGCGGTTCTGGCGCTGCAGTCCGGAACCGCGGGACTGCTGCGGTCGCAGGTTCGAATCCTGCCTCGGGCATGGGTGTGTGTGATGTCCTTAGGTTAGGTAGGTTTAAGTAGTTCTAAGTTCTAGGGGACTTATGACCTAAGATGTTGAGTCCCATAGTGCTCAGAGCCATTTGAACCATTTTTTTTGACAGTACAGTCTGACTTTCCTCACCGCGTCATGCGCACGCAACGCCACCTGGCGGCATTCAGTAGTCATAATATAATGTTTTGGCTCATCAGTGCAAATCTTTCACGCTCCATGTGAAACCATTAGGCATTTGGAAAAAAAAGAAAGATAACGTTTTCAGGCAGCTTTCTGCATGATGAGTCGATTGCAGCATCCACGAACAGCGGTATTAAAGCAGACTGTAGACCTTCACCACGAATTACAATACATCAGTCTTCGGAGACTTACACAGATCATGGGTCTCACCGACACTGCAAAATGATCTGCTTTAACGGTAAACGAACGAAATGGGTACGGAACCTTTTTCTCTCTCCTCTTTTGACCAGGGATGTATTGCCATTTTGAAATATTGTGCGTGATGATGTGGAAAATACTTTCTAGAAGGCTTCATGTAGTTGGTTCTCCATCTACATCGATACTCTGCAAATCACATTTAAATGCCTGGCAGAGGGTTCACCCAACCACCTTCACAATTCTCTCTTACTCCAATCTCGTATAGCGCGCGGAAAGAATGAACACCTATATCTTTCCGTACGAGCTCTGATTTCCCTTATTTTATGTTGGTGATCGTTCCTCCCTATGTAGGTCGGTGTCAACAAAATACTTTCGCATTCGGAGGAGAAAGTTGGTGATTGGAATTTCGTGAGAAGATTCCGTCGCAACGAAAAACGCCTTTCTTTTAAAGATGTCCAGCCCAAATCCTATATCATTTCTCGGACACTCTCTCTCATATTTCGCGACAATACAAAACGTGCTGTCCTTCTTTGAACTTCTTCGACGTACTCCGTCAGTCCTATCTGATAAGGCTCCCACACCGCGCAGCAGTATTCTAAAAGAGGACGGACAAGCGTAGTGTAGGCAGTCTCCTTATTAGATCTGTTACACTTCCTATTGTCCTGCCAATAAAAAGCAGTCTTTGGTTAGCCTTTCCCACAACATTTTCTATGTGTTCCTCCGAATTTAAGTTGTTCGTAATTGTAATACCTAGGTATTCAGTTGACTTTACGCCTTTTAGATTAGACTGATTTATCGTGTAACCGAAGTTTAATGAATTCCCTTTAGCACTCATGTGGATTACCTCACACTTTTCGTTATTTAGGGTCAACTGCCTCTTTTCGCACCATTAAGATATCTTTTCTCAATCGTTTTGCAGTTTGTTTTGGTATTCTGATGACTTAATTAGGCGATAAACGACAGCGTCATCTGCAAATAACCGAAGACGGCTGCTCAGATTGTCTCCAAAATCGTTAATATAGATAAGGAACAGCAAAGGGCTATAACACTACGTTGGGGAATGCCAGAAATCACTTCCGTTTTACTCGATGACTTTAATTACTACGAACTGTGACCTCTCTGACAGGAAATCTCAAATCCAGTCACATAACTGAGACGATATTCCACAAGCACGCAATTTCACTATGAGCCGCTTGTGTGGTACAGTGTCTAAAGCCTTCCAGAAACCAAGAAATACGGAATCGATCTGAAATCTCTTGTCAATAGCACTCAACACTGCATGGGAATAAAGAGCTACTTGCGTTTCACAGGAACGATGTTTGTAACCTCCCCACAAAAATTTACATGACAGAAATATTATTTAGGAATGCCAATGGACATTGGCATAAGTGTAACCTCCCCACAAAAATTTACAAGACAGAAATATTATTTAGGAATGCCAATGGACACTGCGCTAAGTGTAACCTCCCCACAAAAATTTATAAGAATGTAATGACAATACTTAATAGAAATGCGAGCCAAACGTAACCTCCCTGCAATTAAATTTAATGACAATAAAAGTGAGAATCGCAGTCTGACTTAAGTATAAGTTCTTCATAAAAAATTAAAGTCCATTCAGTGATAAGAAAATCTCATTGATAATAATGATTCAATTAAACCGAAATATCGGTCTTTGGCCCTGTGCAAAAATCAAAATTAAATTCTTACCTCATTGCAACACCTAGTCAAATTTCTGCTCTTGTTGTTGCGCACCGCTTGGAGGAACTGCATTGCAAATAATAATATTCCCTATTTTTTTTTTTTTTGTAATCTAATTGAAAACTGAAACTTTTGTTTAGGGGAAGTGGAACGAAATAGTTACTTCAATTAAATGAAAATTTTATGTAAAATTGCTTTTGAAATCAAAGTTATTATTGGGGGCACTTGTTGAAAATTAGTTACAATGGTTAAACCTTACATTATCCGATGATTATCTTAATTAACAGTATACCTCATTCAGCATCTTGACCAGTGTTGTCGCCAGACCACATCACGCAATCCCACTGGGCTGCTATCACTGACCGACCGCTCTGCATGACGACTACTAGCGTACTGCACGCCACTGAACAGAGCTACTGCTCGCGACGACTACTGACAGAGTACTGCCCTCAACTAGACAGAGCTACAGACTCGCAACGACTGACCGACAGACTGAGAACCGCTCGCAACACTCGCGCGGTCAAGCGCATACTCTCTGGTCACAGATGCTACAATGCCTCGCCATCGCTGCTATGTTACATACGTGTTTCATATCCCTCCACTGGGGGGGCAAAACTTTGGCAGCGATGGTGAGTCATTTGGACTTGCCAAGCGCGGCAAAATTTTTCTTTAATTAACAAAATTCTACAACTTACAGAATATTTAAATTTTGTGCACACGCACTAAGTACAAAATATATCAGACAAAGACAAAATGTGAGTACAAAACATAGTAGCAAATCATAAAAATGTATATACAAATTATTTGACAGATTACAAAGTGCACAGGCACTGAAAAAAATTCTTTAGCATATTCAGAACAAATAAACAGACTGGCAAAATATTATGTTGACAAGTGACATGAGTGCACATGCACTGCAGTTGAGAACATATCAGTAATTGATGAAATGTATGTACAATTAGTAACAAATGACATAAGTGCATTCGCATTAAAGTATTGAATATACAGAATAGTAGAAATCATATTGAAAAATGAGAAAAGTGTACAGGCACTGAAGTTCAGTAGAAAACATATTAACACCTAACAGAAGTGCACATGCACTGTAGTTCAGAAAATAAAAAATGTATATACAATATAAAAGACAAAAGTGCACATATACTGTACTTCAGAACAAATAAAAAAAAATGTCTTTAGCATTTTGGCAATAAATAAACATAATACCAAAAAAATCATGTCGACCAGTGACATAAGTGTACTCGCACTGGAGTTTAGCGAATTGAAAAAATGTATAGCCATGAACATAAATAATGTTAGCAAAAATGATTTTCACTATGTGACAAGAATTAGGATAGGAAAGGGAAGGATTGCATCATGGTTGTAGCACTTTAGATTGCACACAGCTTTTTTGAAAGTCCATATCTTTCCACAGAAGTACAACACCAAGTGACACAACTTGAAGTTCTTTTCCCCTCAGAATTTATCAGCGTAGCCAAGACACTGAACTGTCGTAGTAATATTCCATTTTTTTTTATTTTGGCAGTATATTAGGTACACCAAACAGTGGGACCATAATAACGTCTTCATCGCTCACGGTGGTGGACAGCATGTCGTGTCAACACCACGCTCTTACACGGCACATCAACGTAGAATTAGTGCAAAACCAAATATAGTGCTCCGTGATCACTAGGATAAACAGGACAAATGGACATTGCAGTAATTCAGGGTAGTTAGCTCATAAGGTGAAGGACATTAAGTCACATAATATTGTCAATTACAGTAGTAGTTTGCGGCATTCATAGCCCAGTTATTGAACATTTCTGTACCATGTATGTAGTATTACAGAAAAATGTTCATTAATTGTTTTACATAGAATCAGTAATCTTCTTTTCCTAGTTATAAAGCATTATTAAATAATCACATTCTTTTCCAGTTACAAAGTATAGCATAGATAATTAATCATTTGTCATTCCAATATAGTATTAATCATTAACCTTCTCCTAATTACAAAGCATCATGAAACAATCGCATTCTTTTCCAGTTACAAAGTATGGCATAGTTAATTAATTATTTGTCATTTCAATATTAATAATCATTATAGTATTAATCATTAACCTTCTCCTAATTACAAAGCATCATGAAACAATCGCATTCCTTTCCAGTTACAAAGTATGGCATAGTTAATTAATCATTTGTCATTTCAATAGTAATAATCATTAGCTTTCTAATTACAAAGCATTATGAAACAATCGCATTCATTTCCAGTTATAAAGTATAGCATAATTAATTAATCATTTGTCTTCCAATAGTAATAATCATTAGCTTTTTCCTAATCACAAAGCATTATGAAACAATAGCATAGTTAATTAATTATGTGTCATTCCAATCTAGTAAGAATCATTAGCCTTCTTCTAATTACAAAGCATTATTAAACAGTCACATTCATTTCCAATTACAAAGTATGAACATTGAAAACAAGAGCTAATTAATGGCATAATTAAGAACAATTCATTAAGTGACACTAATTATTGGCACTCAGTGGCCATCAGGTATCGAATAGTATAAAGCATTGTTCCTCATTCATTATTATTCAGATCATTACGAAGTCATTATTAAAAATCAGTTAATTATAGTCATAGCATTAATAATCATGGGGATTATAAGTAGTCTCATTACAATAACAGTGGCAATTACTAGCCAGTTACTAAGCATTATTTTATATATATGTGTATTTTTGTTGTCTCATTAAGAAGTCATTACTCAAGTGACATACTATTCAGAGCTAATCAGTATTATTCAGAATTTTCTCAAACTGGTATCACTATTTGGGACTGTTAATACATTTTTTTTGTTAGCAATGCATTGTGTTGGGATCGATAATTAATTGCTGCATCATTCGTCATGAGTCAGCTGTAGCAAGGTTATGTAACAAGGCAGTATATGTGATTACATTTATAAATGATAGACACAAATGGGTAAAAAAAATAAATAAAATGCAAGTACTAGAACAGGTATAATAAGTAACAGTTTTAGTAAGTATCATGACAAGCATCTCCTGGAAAAAATACAAAATGGATTATTGACCTGAAAGAAGAAACGCACACTATGCTGAAAAGTAGTGAACTTCGAATTAACAAGTAGTGAAATGTGTATAAAATGTGTTCCATAGCTGTCCTTTCCAAAACTTTCCGTCATCCTACTATGCAATATAACACCTGCTGTCAAAACAAACTGCAACAAATACTTAAATAACTACATAGCATAAATATAAAACTCCAACATTATCCTCATCTGTAAAGAAAAAACTTCATTATCAATCACTTCATTATCCATATTATCATAACTTCACTATTATCATCACCTGTAAAGAAAAACTTCATTATTCATAACACCATATCCTTCATCATTATTCATCAGTATTCATTATCATCTGCAAAATCACTTCATTACTCATTATACAACTATTCCTTATCTCTAGCATATTTCATCACTAAAACTAAGATGTGTAGTTCAGTCTGACAGCCTGCATCAATCACCTTGTATTCTGAAAGAAAAAATTAGTTAAGACTGCTATTCTACGATGAGTATAGTATATTCTTGTTAATGCTTGTTAATCCTGATCCATTTACTCTTCCTCATAAAGTTATTGCATCTTCTTTCGTTTATTCCGTAGGTGAAATTCCCATTTCTGTTGAATTTATTTCTTACACGCATCATTTCTTTCTGAAATTGATGAACAAAGATTAAAGTCTTGCATTTAAATCATATACCCACTAAATAATGACTGGTTTATGGTAACATCATTAACCATACAGCATAACATGACAGAAAACGTAATATGTCAAAGGCATTGACAGTGTTCAGAGGCAAAATGTACAGATAATATCACAATGCAGCAGCAAAAATGTAAAACAGTCACGATGTTGAGATGTCATAAGGCAAAAAATGTCAAAGTCAACAGGTGTGTTATATCTTAACTATTTCACAGTGCATACAAACAAAACTGGAGTACAATCATATACACAAAAAAGTGGAAAATGTGCACGGTCTGATGTGTAACGACAAGAAAAGCGACCTGCTAACCTTACCTTGCCGGGCACTTGCCAAGAAAAAATGCGATAATCATCAGTAATTAGTCAAGTGAAATAATTGCATTAGTAAATGACATCATAGTGTGTTGAATCATAAAGTGTCTTCATTCAATAAACGGTTTAATGTTTGAGATATGGTGGTTGCCTTTTGATTTTCTAGTTCTCAAAGTTTCGACGTGTACAACATTGGGGTGAGGGATGCTGCGAATCCGATATGGACCTGCGTATAGAAGTTCAAATTTACTGCACTTACCTTTTAATTTACTGGATAAATAATGTGTACGTATTAATATTTTCTGTCCAACGTGAAAGTCGCGGCGTGTACAAACCTGTTTTTGCTGTCTTCTCCGGCGCTCTGCGGCACGTTTGATGTTGTTCAGCGCAATGTCAATTATTTCGTGGTGTCTTAGTCAACGACATTTAGGGAAGTTTACTAATTCTTTAATTTTGTTTGGTGGTTCAACGTTTTTCAGTATAATAGACGGAGATAACATAGTGGATTCATTTGGAATGGAATTAATTACGTCTTGGAATGAGAGTATGTGTGTATCCCAATCAATATGTCTTCTGTGGCAGTATATTCTACACAGTTTACCAATTTCTTTCATTAACCGTTCACAGGGGTTCGAAGAAGCGTGGTACTTGGATATATAAATCGGAGAAATGTTTCTAGCTCGTAACATGCGTGTCCATACGCTACTACGAAATTGAGATCCATTGTCAGAAATTACTTTCATCACATGCCCTACATGAAATAGAAAATGTTTTACAAATGCTTTCGAAACAGTTTTAGCAGTAGCTTTACGTAATGGAGTGAAAGTAACAAATTTTGAAGTGAGCTCAACAGCGACAAAGATGTAGCAAAAACCTCTGTTAGTTCTCGGAATCGGACCAAAAATATCTACTGCGGCCATGTGTCTTAATTTAACAGGTATAATGGGATATAATGGAGGAATATGTGAAGTGGTGTCTGATTTAGCTTTCTGGCAAATTTTACAAGACGCTAAAACTCGTCGTATACGTTTCTCCATGTTAGTAAAATAAGAGTTCTGTCTCAGTATAAGAAAACATTTTCGTGCTCCGTAATGTGCGTAACTTAAATGAGTGTACCAAATTAATTTGTTAACCAGTTCGTCAGGAATGCATAATAACCAATTGTTGCTGTCAGGATGAGAGCGGCGAAACAGAATGTCATTGCGTACAGTGTAGTGGTTCCTAATCGTAACATTTTTCCTATCTTGCCAAAGGTGTTTAATTTCTTTCCACACATTGTCCTTATTTTGCTCTTGCGCTATGTCCTGTAGTGACGATGAAATAAAGTTTTCAAATGCAACTTGCTGAATGTACATGACACTGAAATTTGTTTTGCAGAAGTTGGTTGCTACGTCTTGCTGATTGTTGCTCAGAGAACGCGATAGTGCGTCTGCTATAACATTTTGTGTGCCGGGAATGTGAACAATCGTAAAATTAAATTCTTGTAAATATAGTTTCCATCTGCTTAATCTGTCGTGAGTAAATTTAGCTGAAAGCAAAAATTGTATTGCTCTGTGGTCTGTGTAAACGGTGGTATGTCTGCCATAAAGAAAGTGCCTAAATCTCGTAAAAGCCCATACAACGCATAATGTTTCAAGTTCTGTGACGGAATAATTTCGTTCAGCAGGTGACAGAATGCGACTTGCAAATGCGATGTTTTTAATTACTGTAGAACCATCTTCTTCAATTTCCTGGAAAATGTGTACGCCTAAAGCGGTGTTGGAACTGTCAGTGGCAATGGAAAAATTTCTAATAAGATCTGGGTGCGATAAAAGTGGTGCATTCAACAGAGCATGTTTCAAATAACATTCTCGTGAGCAAAATTCTGCGTGTTAAAAGTAATGTTTGCGTTACTGTAATATGCAATCTGTGCTGTATCTGGTTAAAATCTATCGTACGTCCTGTTATTTACGGGAGGATGCTGTGGCATATCCACTATAAGAACTGTTCTGTTATTTCTTACTGACGTATTACGCTATCGATGACACCTATTGTCTGTTTCATTCATGATTATTTGTTGTTGCTGATGTTGTTGCTGCTCATAAGATCGACTGTTATTAAATGTACGCTGAAAATTGTGCTCATCATTTTTTTTTACGTCTGTCATGATAGTAATTTCTATACGGCGCATTGCGATACGAGTTGAAATAGTGTGTTGTCTGTACGTAGTTATTTCTTTGCTGCCATGCGTTACTATTTGTTGGGGCTGGGACTTTACGTGCACGCGGCGAAACATTAAAGTTTGGTTGACCTTGTAGACTGCATTGTTGGTTAGGTATGCTAAGCGGTTGACTTTCATGCTATTGTGGTGAAAAACATCTATTGTTACAAAAATGTGGTTGCGACTGCCGAAAATTTTGTACATACTGATGATTACGATTTTATCTGTTAATAAAGTTACGGCGGTAGATGTCATTACGGGAGTGCCTGCTGAAAATTGTCACATTCGGTAAAAGATTTGTCATATCGGGTTTTCATTGTCATTTTTCTTAATTCTAGGTAGAGAAATAGTTAAAGAGCTGTTTTGATAGATATAAAGGATAGTAGAAGAAAAGGCAGCAGTGCAGAAAACTAAAGATGAAATAGCACTATTACAGCTCGGGGCCCTATGCTCGCTACGGCACATATTCATTAAAGCGTAATGAATCCCCTGAGGTCATTTACGCACTGCAAATAAATTTTAGCTTTTGTGTTACAGGCAATAGCGGAAAAATTTCAAAGGCAAATTGTTGTATCCGTGCTAATTCAAATTTCTTCATTACAGGCAATGCTGTTGTAAATACAAAAATAAATTGTCGCATCTGGTTCAAAGCTAGCTTCTGCATTACAGGCAATAGCGGTGAATGTGCAAAGATTAATTGTCGTATACAGTGCAAAGCGTGTACCTGTACGCTGTCATTATTAAATTCCTTACATTTTCTTACAAATGCAAATTGCTTATTATCAACGTTCTCGTCACTGAATTTGAGAACACGTTCGGGTTTGTGTGAGAATTTGTTTGTCTGTGTCATTTCGTACTTCAAGTTACGTAGCTTTTCAGATTTTAAGTCGCGTAGTCTTTGTAAATTGCTCACATTATACACGCTGCGTGACTCTGACAAATGCTCGCAACGTGGCGGTTTCTGTGACGTATTGGTGACTGAAATAGTTTTCAACTCTGTTACTGTAACACTTTCGTCAATTTGGTTGATCTGTCGAGCAAATTTCTCGTCAACTTCCGTATTCGGAGTGTGTGAAACTTCCACTGACTCTAAATTAACTTCGTCGCGAATCTGTACTGCGTTTGTAAGGCATTGTTCGGTGACTGCAATAATCTCGTTTTTATGTGATTCTGTTGTGCCTACACGTGTGCTACTTAATTCTTGTGCAACAGTGCCAACTTCTTCATTACTGTTATTAGCACAAGTATTAGTATCCACACGTAATTGTTCTTTACTGTCCTGACATTGCACGGTAACAGCTGTAATTTGCTCACTAACTTGTTTGTTCTGTTCTTTAAGGTCGTCTTGTTTTTCGTTTGTGAGATCGACACTTTTATCAATTGTTTCGCTAAGTTGTTTGAAATGGTTGTCAAAACTTTCAATCTGTTGTCTGATCTTTTCAATAAGTTTGTCTAATTTTTTGTTCTGTTCACTAAGTTGTTTGCTCATTTGTCGCAACAAAGCCATAATTGGATTCGACTCAAGGTCAGCATTTCTATTCTCTGTGCTGTTCAATAGTGGATCTGGAACTGTTTCACTTTCTGTAACCATTTGGTCATTTTGAAATTTACAAAAAGGTTTGTCAGTCAAATGTATACTATCAGTCATTGTTTCGGAATTAAATAAATCTGTCCTACTTTGTGTGATCTGTTCATTTTCATTAGACAAATTTGTCTGTACATTACTTGAGTTTTCCGAATCGGGTGTGTTAAGCTGGGCAGCGCTCATTACAATAGTGTGCCCCGCGTCATCAATTGTCGTCAAATCAACACAAGACACAATCGAGTTCGTTTGTTCATCATTAAGGTCTACATCATTACTAATTGTTAGAACGCACTGATTGTCAGTGAACGCAGGATTGTCATCATTACACTGCGTGTCACAATTACTATCGGTCACGCTGTTTAAGTCGGTAATTTCGTTCATAATACCTCGCGATACACTATTCACAGTCTTTCGCGGCATTTTTACAATAGTCAAAATTTTTCACAAAACAAATAAGCACAATGCAAAAACAACACACAAATACAACAGAGCAACGAATTGCCGTTGACCTGTAGAGAGAAAGTCACAAGATTAGTAAAAGCGTTGCGCCAAATCCTAATTATATCTAAGCAAATAAGAGCAGATATCTGACTGTTGCTCAAAAGACTCTCAACGAAATACGATCCTGGACTGGGTGTCGCCAGGTGTAACCTCCCCACAAAAATTTACAATGAATGACAATATTATTTAAGAATGCCAATGGACATTGCGCTAAGTGTAACCTCTCCACTGAAATTTTAAAGACAGAAATAATAAATGAATGGGAGCCAAACGTAACCTCCCTGCAATTAAATTTAATGACAATAAAAGTGAGAATCGCAATCTGACTTAAGTATAAGTTCTTCATAAAAAATTAAAGTCCATTCAGTGATAAGAAAATCTCATTGATAATAATGATTCAATTAAACCGAAATATCGGTCTTTGGCCCTGTGCAAAAATCAAAATTAAATTCTTACCTCATTGCAACACCTAGTCAAATTTCTGCTCTTGTTGTTGCGCACCGCTTGGAGGAACTGCATTGCAAATAATAATATTCCCTATTTTTTTTTTTTTTGTAATCTAATTGAAAACTGAAACTTTTGTTTAGGGGAAGTGGAACGAAATAGTTACTTCAATTAAATGAAAATTTTATGTAAAATTGCTTTTGAAATCAAAGTTATTATTGGGGGCACTTGTTGAAAATTAGTTACAATGGTTAAACCTTACATTATCCGATGATTATCTTAATTAACAGTATACCTCATTCAGCATCTTGACCAGTGTTGTCGCCAGACCACATCACGCAATCCCACTGGGCTGCTATCACTGACCGACCGCTCTGCATGACGACTACTAGCGTACTGCACGCCACTGAACAGAGCTACTGCTCGCGACGACTACTGACAGAGTACTGCCCTCAACTAGACAGAGCTACAGACTCGCAACGACTGACCGACAGACTGAGAACCGCTCGCAACACTCGCGCGGTCAAGCGCATACTCTCTGGTCACAGATGCTACAATGCCTCGCCATCGCTGCTATGTTACATACGTGTTTCATGTTTTCTAAACCCATGTTGACTTTGTGTCAATAGACCGTTTTCTTCGAGGTATTTCATAATGTTCGAACACGATATATGTTCTGAAATCCTCTCTTACGGCATAGCGGGATAGAGAGTGGGGATTCAGCTGCTCGCTCCTTACTTTTCAGAGCTATGAACAAGGGAAGTGCCTGCCCACAATCTGGCGACCTACGTTCCCACTACTGTACTTACATATGGTACACCCACTTTTACAATTTGTTCTTTACCCACTTCATTCAACAATAAACAGAATTGCTATACCATTAAACACTTTTTAACAATTTGTCGTTTTTCGATCCCCTACAACGTGGAAACTATTAGTCCTGGAGAAAAAATGAACAACATTTTTTTGGAGGTAATTTAATGTAGTTCAGTTGTGTACTGTGAAATATTTTGCTGATAACTGCGGTTTTCGAATTATTCAGGAAAAACGTAAAAAGGGACTTTTAAACGGGTCCCCACTCCGACGGCTGCATCCCACCGGTCAGGATTTTTA
Organism: Schistocerca serialis cubense; assembly: GCF_023864345.2. NCBI lineage: Eukaryota > Metazoa > Arthropoda > Insecta > Orthoptera > Acrididae > Schistocerca > Schistocerca serialis. The sequence continues at coordinate 837,645,891 of NC_064640.1, forward strand.
GCACATTTTTCATAGCACTCCCTCCTACCACGGTACAAACTGGACTCAGTTGTGCTAGACAGGGTTTTGTCGAAAATAAATGTAGGGTTCCATGCGAAAATAGGCTTTTACTGCCTCCACTCTCTCGTAAAGAAGACGATGCTGCCACCATTGTGAGGTATTCTGTTCTTTTTTCAAATGTTATATAAGTGACACTGCCTGAAAATCAGGCCCGAGAATGAACCGAACAATGCTAAGTTCAAGCTTGAGGGCGAAGCATTAACTGGAGATTAATGTTGTACTGTTGTCAATAAAAAACGCTGTGAATAAAGGAACAAGACACATTGTACGTAATGTCGGTCGAGTTCGGGGCACCCTGTAGAAGAAAACAAGGTGCAGAAAGAGCTAAATGAGAATGCGGGATTGAGATGTGCATCGGTAGCTGGACAGTCTAAACGATCGTCGGTGACTTAGTAATTAAATTTGTCTTACGTATATTCAGGATTTTCGGTTTTCTACTTTTAAGGACAGTCGTCTTATCATTCCTGAAGGCCATCTGCCGCACGAGGTGACTCCTGTCCCAATAAGCGTTATCGGTTGATTGCACTTCTTGCTGGGAAGCTCTTCAGATATCTCACTATAAGGAGGTCATTGCTTACACAACCCAGATACATAATAAACTGCAACGTAAGCTGTGCATATCTTTTCGCTGAAGTCACTATTGGACAGAATGTTCTTTCACTTCGCAAACAGTATATCAAGTGCTAAACAGCCATAAATAACCCTTTAGCTTCACGTTCCTTTGTATTATTACTATAAAATATTATGAATCTAAAAGCCGCTAAAAGTAAATTCATTTTACTCACGTTTAAACCTCTAAAGTGCACACAATATACATAGATTACTTACAAATCTTGTCAACAGTTCACTTACTAACAGGTTCAGTTTTACAGTTTGATTTTGGAGAGTTACAGTTTCTTACAGTCAGACATCACATGCGATCACCATCGCTTTTAACGTGTGAGATATACTTCAGATTTTAAAAATAATAACAAATATCTTATTATTTTATTTACATCAGTTTTTTGCGCATATCTACTGGATAATTTTCGCGAAACTGCGATTCATATAAATACATCGTCTGAAAAGTGTGTCCAAAAATTTGAGAAATACCTACGCTAGTAAGAAATATAATAGCAGCAAACTTTGACAACTTGACAACATCATAATACATACGGTAACGTCTCCTTCTTAATATAGTCTTACATTACTATTTACTCAATTTACCGAAAGCATTGTAGAACGTGTTAACTTTTGTACCTTTGCTTTGTTACTCCACCCAGTCTTTGTCTTCAACTGCACGAAATACAGAAAAAAATCATCAGCTGATTCTGTGACGTCACTTTTAAGACGCATTATATTGTTTTCGACGGGGTGATTGTACATTATCGTACGGACAGTGTCGTTTCTTCAGGATTGTATACCTAGGGACACATGTTTTTTGGTCGGTGTTTCAGTGTGTGGGCCGATTATATAATCGCACGAAGGAAAACGCACTAGAGGCCGCCTGAAACAGTTCCCGGCATTTCAGCTATTTCTGTTGTTGTGAGTCATGGGGATGTTTGTCCTGCTGCGTTTTTAAGCATTACGGATTATGCACATTTAAGTGGTGTACAATATATTAAAGTTATTTTAGGATATTGTTGATGCCTCACTAACGAGGACTAATGGTGAGTGAAGTTCTGTATATTTTTAAAACTAGTCACATAACGTGTCGACGGTTACGTCATACTGCGTCAGTTGTGCTCCATCTTGTACCTTCAAACAGACTATCTCTATATCATGAGACATGTGATATTTGCAAATCACCGGCGTTTTCTTTATGTCTTAAAAATGTTACCTATCTCGGAAATGGAAATTTGTATTAGCTGCTGATAGCTTCTATTTCAAAATGTTTTAAACTTGTAGCTGGTTTTTCTTAATACTTCTTCTTAATTTGATTTCACTTACTGATTATTCGTACGTCATAGAGCAATAATGCAAAATACACACTATTAAATACGGTATTCATTACATTTTCTTGATTGCGGTACTCTTATATTTGAAGAGAATATTTCTCTTAGGTATAAGACCATTTCGTAGTTTGCAGCAGTGTTTTATATTTGGAATAACCGTACTTTTCTTGAGTAATTTTTGTGATTTCAAAAAGACTGTAGCGCACGTAATGTGAATACGATCATTTCGAAATGGGATAAGAAAATTTAGTAAACTTGATGTCTAGAGGCGAAAGTCTGGAAATGTTCTCGCTCGTATTCATTAGTTTTCAGATCAGCTTTGTTCAGTTGTTCAATCCGTTACAGAAGTTTGCGAACGCTACGAGGAAACAGTACACTGCCATCATCGAATTTGTGGTAGTTCGTGTATACACTACTGGCCATTAAAATTGCTACACCAAGAATAAATGCAGATGATAAACGGGTATTCGTTGGACAAATATATTATGCTAGAACTGACATGTGATTACATTTTCACGCAATTTGGGTGCATAGATCCTGAGAAATCAGTGTCCACAACAACTTCCTCTGGCCGTAATAACTGCCTTGATACGCCTGGGCATTGAGTCAAACAGAGCTTGGATGGCGTGTACAGGTACAGCTGCCCATGCAGTTTCAACACGATCCTACAGTTCATCAAGAGTAGTGACTGGCGTATTGTGACGAGTCAGTTGCTCGGCCACCATTGACCAGACGTTTTCAGTAGGTGATAGATCTGGAGAATAGGGTGGCCAGGGCAGCAGTCGAACATTTTCTGTATCCAGAAAGGCCCGTACAGGATCTGCAACATGCGATCGTGCATTATCCTGCTGAAATGTAGATTTCTCAGGGATCGAATGAGGGGTGGAGCCACGGGCCGTCACATATCTGAAATGTAACGTCCACTGTTCAAAGTGCCGTCAATGCGAACAAGAGGAGACCGAGACGTGTAACCAATGGCACCCCATACCATCACGCCGGGTGATACGCCAGTATGGCAATGACGAATACACGCTTCCAATGTGCGTTCACCGCGATGTCGCCAAACACGGATACGACCATCATGATGCTGTAAACGGAACCTGGATTCATCCGAAAAAATGACGTTTTGCCATCTGTGTACCCAGGTTCGCCGTTGAGTACACCATCGCAGGCGCTCCTGTCTGTGATGCAGCGTCAGGGGTAACCGCAGCCATGGTCTCCGAGCTGATATTCCATGCTGCTGCAAACGTCGTCGAACTGTTCGTGCAGATGGTTGTTGTCTTCCAAACGTCCCCATCTGTTGACTCAGGGATCGAGACGTAGCTGCACGATCCGTTACAGCCATGCGGATAAGATGCTTGTCATCTCGACTGCTAGTGATACGAGGCCGTTGGGATCCAGCACGACGTTCGATATTACCCTCCTGAACCCACCGATTCCATATTTTGCTAACAGTCATTGGATCTCGACCAACGCTAGCAGCAATGTCGCGATACGATAAACCGCAATCGCGATAGGCTACAATCCAACCTTTATCAAAGTCGGAAAGGTGATGGTACGCATTTCTCCTCCTTATACGAGGCATCACAACAACGTTTCACCAGGCAACGCCGGTCAACTGCTGTTTTTGTATGAGAAATCGGTTGGACACTTTCCTCATGTCAGCACGTTGTAGGTGTCGCCACCGGCGCCAACCTTGTATGAATGCCCTGAAAAGCTATTCATTTGCATATCACAGCATCTTCTTCCTGTCGGTTAAATTTCGCGTCTGTAGCACGTCATCATCGTGGTGTAGCAATTTTAATGGCCAGTAGTATACTAATCAGTCTGGGATAATGGATATGGTTCAAAAATTGAAATATTCGAAGACGAGCAACGCGTTTTGGCGTAAGTTCGTCTAATACGCGTAAAAGCGTCAGGGAGAGGCTCACCGAAATCCATTGGAAGACGTTAAAAGAGTAGCGTTGTGCATCACAGTTTAGAATTAAAATTCCGAGAGTGTATGTCAAGCAGTATATTTCTCCCTCCTATGTATACTTCGAAAAAACCATTAAGCTAGGTTAGAGAGTCACGTAAACTTACACTAGCTGACAACGGTCCCAGACCTAGTGTTGGATTCGTGGGAGAGCTTTGCAGACCACGAGAAGTATTTCCTTGAGGTTGGCAGCACCCATGCCTCGTCGGATGAGGCAGGTAATCGACGTTAATTACGGGTGGACCTCATAATAGCTCCATCCATGATGTGAAACTTTTCTCGTTTCACCTTACTCCAATTTTTTATTGCAACATTTGATACAAATGTATGTTTGTAAATACGATATATACTTGAAATCATTGATGATTTGAAAAAAGCTCAGATAAGTAAGTCAGAATAGAAATAGAGATGGTGTCCTAAAACACTGCCTCTCCAACACTTTCGTCGTTTATTGTGGAAAAGAAGTGCATTGAGGGCTTGCGAAAGCTCTTTTTCAAGTTAATTTTCTTCGGAAACCCAAGGATAGCATTCCATGCACTGTGCCCATTTCTCTAAGTTAGTCTTCAGAGAAATGACCACAGCAGAATATGTTCAAAATGGTTCAAATGGGTCTAAGCACTATGGGATTTAAAATCTGAGGTCATCAGTCCCCTACACTTAGAACTACTTAAACTTAACTAACCAAAGGACATCACACACATCCATGGCCGAGGCAGGATTCGAACCTGCGACCGTAGCAGCAGCGCGGTTCCGGACTGAAGCACCTAGAACCGCTCGGCCACAGCAGCCGGCGCAGAATATGTATTCAATGTCGTCTTCTTCAGAGTGCATATCTCAATCACAGTCCTCAAGGGACCGATGACCTTTGTAATCTGTTCCCTTAAACCCCTACAAACCAACCAACCATTGTCCTCAATTACATTCCTAGCGGACTACGATTGACTGGAAAATTGTCTCCTGTGTTTCTTTATTTTTCTTTTTCAAGAACAAAACTTTCTCATATATTTCCTTTGATTCCGCTAGAGCATTCAGCTCGTTGAACTGTTTCAAACCTTCCCTATGTGGAGACGACGTTAGCTGATTAACAGATTGAAAACGTGCAGGTTTTGAAAGATGAGGTTCCTCTTGATGTCGTTTGCCGGTTCTGGGAGGTAACCAGTTACCGCTTTGACTTACATTTACTCCGTTGTTTTCTTCCAGTATGTCAAACTCCTGGCTAACAGCAAAATCGTTTTCTCTAGGTATATGCCTGTTACATGGGAAGAGTCCCGTTTTCCAAACGCCGTTTACAGCATTTTCCGTTTTACTGCTCCCAAGTAAGCCGCTCCAAAGAACATTGTAATCGAAAATCAGGTTGCTGCTTGGCCTGGGTTATTAGCCCACACGGTATCTATTTCTTGGTGATAATTCATTTTAAACGATCCCATGAATTCCACACAAGAGGATGTATTTTATGCGTAGAATGAGGTAATAAACCGATGACGTGGACACGATTCTCTCTTGCTTTGCCTATGAAACAAATCTGCACAATTATGATATGATGACCATCAAGTATTAGCCGAACAGGAATATCACGAAATAACTTCATAACGATCTAAAAATAGTCAAGTCAGTCAGTAAAAATACGAGTCTCATTTGCGTTATTAGAGCGGAAAGATAAAATTATATGGCCGGCCGCGGTGGTCTGGCGGTTCTAGGCGCTAAGTCCGGAACCGCGCGACTGCTACGGTCGCAGGTTCGAATCCTGCCTCGGGCATGGATGTGTGTGATGTCCTTGGGTTAGTTAGGTTTAAGTAGTTCTAAGTTCTAGGGGACTGATGACCACAGATGTTAAGTCCCATAGTGCTCAGAGCCATTTGAACCATTTTTGATAAAATTATATGAGACGCCGCATCCTAATATGCCCTGTTGTCGCCTATTAGGATACTCACGTTATCGGATATTAGGAATAAGCCATCTTACGTAAGAAACTCAGCCTCACAGTTACGCTGCTCGGTTTGAAGGACAATTCGTTATAGCGAATAAAATATTGTTTGCTAAGAGTATAATCACCTGAATATTATTGCAACAGCTACTCAGCTTTTAAAGGCCTACAAGCACTTACTCTAAAGAAACTTATATTCATCACTTTTAAAATCAATGATTCTCGACAATATCCAGTACTGTCACGGCAGGCGCTGCCAGTTGTGATACCTCCCAATAGATCTGAGCGCTTAATTTAGTCAGAAGCTAGCTTTCTCACATAATCAAACTCTCCCCTAACAGGCACCTTTTCTCTATAGTCATAATTATTTTCCGTAATCATAGCAGGCTATCAGTTGAGTTAATTAAAAACAACGTCAAATCAGAACACAGATAGTAATTTTTGCAAGTCAAATTATAATTGCAGTAAGTCGCACTACTGCATTCTGTCACCTGGCTTCTGCAGTTTCATACAGGCAGACAATCGACATTACTCAGCTCTATTTTCCTTGCAGATTACCGTAGTTTATGTTAGAAGACCATATTCTACGCTAGTCCTGTCAATTTGAAGGTCGTGCCGTGTCGTACCCTCTTGTCTCTTTCGGACTACTATACACGTCCAGCCTTCTTTTAATATTGTATGACAGAATTTATGCGTGGTTTTCAGAGTCATTACATTGAATATCTCACTCATTTTTCCAGTACATTTGTAAATTTACTTTGAGACCAAAATTAGTGATCATTAAATTCTGTCTTATTCAGTTCCATCTTCTTGATTCTTTTTCTACTCCATCCAGTATCCATTCCATCTGCTACTTCTGTGAATAGTTTTATAGACGCAGACAAAAATCACTCTTTGGCAACTTAACTTTCACCTGACGGTTTTCGATTAGATTAGATTAGATTAAATTAGTACTTGTTCCATAGATCATGAATACGACATTTCGTAATGATGTGGAACGTGTCTGGTTAATAAAAGGTGCCTACACAAGATATTACATTACATAAAATATTATATGACATTTAATACTTTTAATTTTTTTTTACCCACTTATTATATACAAAAATTCATCTAATGAGTAGAAGGAGTTGCCATTAAGAAATTCTTTTAATTTCCTTTTAAATGCTATAGGGCTATCTGTCAGACTTTTGATGCTATTAGGTAAGTGACCAAAGACTTTCGTGGCAGCATAATTTACCCCCTTCTGAGCCAAAGTTAGATTTAACCTTGAGTAGTGAAGATCATCCTTTCTCCTAGTGTTGTAGCCATGTACACTGCTATTACTTTTGAATTCGTTCGGATTGTTAATAACAAATTTCATAAGTGAATATATATATTGTGAGGCTACAGTGAAGATCTCTAGCTCTTTAAATAAGTGTCTGCAGGATGATCTTGGATGAGCTCCAGCAATTATTCTGATTACACGCTTTTGTGCAATGAACACTCTTTCACTCAATGATGACTTACCCAAGAATATGATGCCATGGGAAAGCAGAGAATGAAAATAGGCATGGTAAGCTAATTTACTCAGATGTATATCGCCAAAATTTGCAATGACCCTAATAGTATAAGTAGCTGAACTCAAACGTTTCAGTGTGTTTTTTCCAGTTCAACCCCTCATGAATTCATACACCTAGAAATTTTGAATATTCTACCTTAGCAACCGATTTCCGATCGAAGTCTATATTTATCAATGGTGTCATTGCATTTACTGTGTGGAACTGTATATACTGTGTTTTGTCAAAGTTTAATGAGAGCCCATTTGCAGAGAACCACTTACTGATTTTCTGAAAAACTTCATTTACAATTTCGCCACTTAATTCTTGTCTGTCGGGTGTGATAGCTGTACTTGTATCATCGGCAAAAAGTACCAGCTTTGTATCTTCGTGAATATAGAATGGCAAGTGATTAATATATATTAAGAACAGCAGAGGACCCAAGACCGAACCTTGCGGCACCAGATTCTTGATTGTTCTCCAGTTTGAGAAATCACCAGTTTTTCGCATATTATGTGAAATTGGGTGTGATAGCGAACTTTAGTGTTCCCAAATAAAAGGGCAAAAGGATTGCTGTTGAGTTTAGCGCTTACATTTGAATGCGTAATTTGATAAAATGTATATCGTCACCAGTTTCACTCGTGCCAACGAAATAATTATTCGGTTAGTTATTTTCTCCTATGTGTGAAATACGAGTTTCTCAAAAGGTAAAATTCTGCAAGTCTGATTGATCTAAGATCACTTACTCCTCAACACGATAATTTTCTCTCATTCCTATCAGGCACAGGCCCTAAAACTAACTTGGATAAATTTTAAATTTTGTTTAATGGTTTCGGAGTTTTTGATACATTTTCAAATCATACTAGAATAGTTCTCAATATGCACCATTCTTGTACTCAAGTTATCACAGAAAAGTCGTCGGAAGCTACCACAACGGGGACATAAAAAAATATTGGCCGGATGGCAGAATCGAACTCTGGTTCAATGAGTGACGAACCTGAACTCTGACCATGAGGCACTTGCGCAGGGATGCTAACACCTCTTTCAGACCCCGTCTAGCGCTGCTGGTCACAGCACTAGATATTTTGCGATCACTATCGATATCTTATACTTCCGTGTATAGAGCTAATTTGTATTAATTTCCAATGTTGTGTATAGTACATTTCGCTGCTATTATAATATGTTGCCGATATAACACAACATTAACAGGGCGAAAGTATTGCAACAAACTGTTACAGGACTGTACACTCCAAGAATGCCCGATGTGGGACTTAGCCGTTTTATGGGTGAACTTTTTCGTGTTTTTGACTGTACCTACCAGAAGAGTGACGTCCTCCATGGTATAATGCCTTTGTAAGGAAGCAGCTAAAGGAACAGCGATTGCAGTAAGGGGTAGGTTCTCTGGAACTTCTGGAGCTAAGCCTGCCTTTCCCAGCAGGAGAAATGTCTTGCTGATTCTTTCAATAAAGCCCATGCGCTACCAGTCAGATGTCAGAAAGTGAGGAAAGAATAATATTTTCTTTGCGTGCAGTTGAGTCACACCAAAATCGTACTAACAGTTCTCAGATATGATGAAGTATGAAATTGGAAGTTTCTTCGTTGGTTGGCAGGGCAACAGTGCATAATTAATCGGTTTATTCGCTTAAATATACTTAAAGTCAACCGTCAGATCAGTATTGTCATTCTTAGCCCGGAGGGTTTGTAGCTGGAACAAATTATTTTCTGCACACTCCTGAAGGATATGGTGGGCTGTCATAACATGAAAGATTAATTTGGGAAAGTCATAAAGCAATGGCAAACTACAGTGTGAAAGTGGAATTCATTTAACCGGATCTATCATCTCTGGATCTAGCAATTGTTACGAAGTATGTTACAAAATCGATAAACAAAGTAAAATGGTATGTTTTGCTATCCTTTGAAAGCAACGTTTATCGATTTAAATTTTAAGAAAAAGATGTGATGTGATGTCGGGTGACCAGGGCCTCCCGTCGGGTAGACCGTTCGCCGGGTGCAAGTCTTTCGACCTCCTTATCCCATTTCATCTGGTTAGAGGTGCGTCGAAAAAGAGCATGTGTTGCGTCTCTCACTGACCCCGATGGTCACTTACTGACCTCCCATCGTAACATTTTCACGGCGATCTATAATTGTCCTTTATGACGTCCACGCGTCTGAAACGATTTTTCCTGAGGCGCTTGTCTTCACCTGGACTGCCTCTTCGGGAGGACGACATTTCAAACCCGCGTCCGGCCATCCTGATTCAGGATTTCCGTGATTTCCCTAACTAGTTTCAGGCAAATGCTGGGATGGTTCCTTTGAAAGAGCACGTGCGATTTCCTTCTCCATCCTTCCCTAATCAGAGCTTGCGCTTCGTCTCTCGTTGTCTACGGGAAGTTAAACAGTAATCCTCTCCTCCTCCTGGATTGTTTTGTTGCTCATGAATTAAATGATGGGTTTCTGAGTGACCATACTCGAGATCATATATATTGCCTTATTGTTGGTTCACCATCGCAAAAATCACCTGGGCCGACGGTATTCATGAGGAATTTTATGGGCATTTTTGGCCTCTAATAAGTAATACCATTACGTCATTTGTAAATGAAGTGATCCGGGAAGGTTTGATTCTTGCCCGTTTCAAGGTTGGTAAAATCGTTTTAATTCCGGCGACAACCAGACGTCCACACACTTACAAATTCCGCCCAATCACGCTCCTTAATTTGGATTAAAAAACTGTCACGCTAGCAGTTAATAGCCGTTTGTACATATTACTTGAGAAAATTATCGCAGTTCAGCAAAGCTGTGTGCCTGGGCACTGTGATCGAATGCTGGGTCGTCGTCTCAAGAGCTGCAGCTATTTTTATTGACTTTAATGAAGCATTTGATCGGCTGAGTCACACTTTCTTGAAGCAGGTATTCGAGGTAACCTGTCTCAGTCACACTGTGTGTCAGATTTTATCCAATCTTTTTATTGGTGTTGAAGTGTCTGTCATGATGGATAGATTACTTACTCCCCAATTACAATCCAACGGGGTTTACCGCTGGGGAGCCCCCTCTCCGTTTCAATTTTTGTATTGTCTCTAGAACCTCTGCTTCGCTGGATTGCTGCTCAATTGTATGGCTGTAAGATAGTGGGAGAAACCATCTCGTTGCGAACATACGCGGATGATATTATGGAATCGTTACGTTATGTCGATGACGTATCCTCGCTCAAGGACATGTTGGACTCCTTTAATTCTCCCTCTGGGGCCAGTATTAATGAACGAGAATGCATCTTTTTCTATTACTGCGTTTTCATCAAGTTGTCATTTCATGGACAACGGTGGTTGCTAGCCATATATCGTGGATCAATGCCCGATGAAAATGGCTGCACACAGCCGTCGAGAGGTGACGGATCGCATTCAAGGGACATTCATGAACGTGAACGCCGTTCGCTTAGCTTTCTTCACAATGCACGGATCTTAGATTCCTAAATTTTCTACTCCCACTCCGTGCTATGATGGCGCGTAAATTGTAACAATTATCCTGTCCTATGCAAATGTTACATTTTTAGACTCCGGCAAGTGGGAGCGAGGCCCCCTACCCTTGCAGTGGTTGGGACTTCCCAATACCAAGGAAAAGGTTTCAATATTTTTATAAGCGTAATGTCTTAACATGTACCTCAGCTGCTCGTTCCATTACATTTCGCTTATTTACGTGTCTTCGATCAGCCAGTCTGACTCCCCCTGCAGATGTCGGGCGGATAAACTCTAGATTGTGGCACATACGAGAATTTTATATTACAATAAGTTTTCTGCTCGCCGACCTTTCATCAGTGACACACCTTACCACCAGATCTTTGCTTTCCCGTTGAGGAGTGCAGTCAGCACTCTCCCCTGTAGAAACTGCCACTCCATTGACGTCCCAGTCACCTCATTGTGGTATAGGGTCATTCATAATTTGATCGTGACCAAAAAAGGACTCCATCGCATTGGTCTTCGTCCGACTGGGCTTTGCGACACATGTTATCAACCTGATACATTACCACACAGGCTTGTCCCTTGCGGACGAGAACACTGAAGCTGCATTCTCGGTTGACATTCTTCTCTGTCCGGACTTCTCCGTTTTCCCTCAGACGAAGACTAACTCGATCGTATGGCTCCTCGAACACTATGCCCACTATGTAGTCGGGTGTGACAACGATCCCAGCGCCCATGTCATTCGCCAATGTATGGCGAATATTCATTGGAAATAGCAGAGGCTTCACCGTCATTACGCTTTATTTGAGAATATGTTGCACCTTGTCTTCAGTCTTGAAGGTATAGGATAGTTTTCGTTTTTTATTTGTTCCCTTGCTCTGAGCCTACCCTCATAGCGTTCTTCCCAGAGAAATTTTGTTTTCTTTTGAGTCCCGGAATTGTGGAATTTATGTCTATCAAATTTTATATTCTAAAAGACAAAATAAATAGATAAAAATAGGCCAGTACCATGTGAGGGACCAGCACAGTGGCAGGCGGGGGTGAGGCTTGAGACAAGACCTCGGGATCGCTCCCTGTCCACCTGGTCTCTACCCAGCCTGAAGCTGAATGAGTAACTTTTTTTCCTGCCGGTACAAGCATATTCTGTTCCCTAAAAAGAAAAGAAAAGTGGTTGATCCGTGGCTGGAAACCCCAAGGTTGAAAAACAAAACAAAAAATAAAACGCTGGCAGAGCCCTTGCCTGCGAGAGGCAAATTTCCACCAGAATTCGAGTCTGGGTCCGGCACACAGTTTTAATGTGCCACGAAGTTGCTATCAGGGCACACGCCGCTGCAGAGTGAAAAATTTCATTCTGTAAAGTTTAATTTGTTTGCAGGTTGGAAATATTGAGATACAAGTTGTTCATCCCGATTTACAGGATACACTCCTGCTAGAATAGACTAATTAAAACAGGTATTATAATGTTTATTACCTTTGATATTACCTTAGGCCGTTACATGTTTACTCATGCACAGGAAAAAATGGTTCAAATGGCTCTGAGCATTATGGGACTTAACATCTGAGGTCATCAGTCCCCTAGACTTAGATCTACTTAAACCTAACTAACCTAAGGACATCACACACATCCATGCCCGACGCAGGATTCGAACCTGCGACCGTAGCAGCAGCGCGGTTCCAGACTAAAGCGCCTAGAGCCGCTCGGCCACAGCGGCCGTCATTCGTAGAGCATTCTTATTTTGCTTACTTGATCAGCAGGACTGCAGATTCTGTAACACCATGTATTCATAGATATGACAAAAATATTTGAATGATATACTGCATAAGAAAAAAAGGAATAAACGCATTTTTGTCGAATTTCTGACTCTGCTGTCTCTCTCAGCTTCCAGCCAATCACGATGTTGACAACTGGTATGTCAAAACATAACCGGCTTCAGCGAATGGGAAGATCTTCTTGTATACTCATTCCTCCATACTGAACAAACCGGAACTTCTTCTCTCGCGTGTTGAATCAGAGACTAACTACATTCCTGGAAGCACAGATTCCCATACCAAACATTTCTGCCGACATTAAGAAAGCTAAGTTGCGAAAAGAAAAACAGCGAGTTGAGACTTGCTCCCACAGGTTTGCAGTCTTATCGCATGTCAGCTTCTCTCGACTGCAAATTAGGTATTAAAGCAGAATTTACGAGTCAGTAAACCCTAACACCTAAAGCATAATGGCTAACGCATAACGCTTGATGCCTGATGCCTAACGCTGTAAGGTATGGTATAAAGCTAAATGTTTGCTTGTAATCGGTTGAGTTGTGATTAAGTACTGCAGCTGTCAACATTTCTACCAGTTCGTCCGGACGGAAGAGAAGGCTTACGAGTCATATGTTAAAATGTCGAGGAAATATCGGCAGGAAACTGGCATTGCCGCAAGAAAGACAAACTGAAGCTTCTCACTGTGTAGTGGAGAAAGTATTTAAACACGTTTCTCAACAGCTACAGAGATTGGAACGTTTATTCCAAAAGAAGACATACCGACATGTAGCCAAAGAAAAATGTACTTATAAAAGCAGAAGGCACAGATGCTGGAAGAGGAGGAGTAGGAGGAGGAGGAGGAGAAGAAGAAGAAGAAGAAGAAGATTAATATGAATATCATGTGGAAGACGGTGAGAGAGCTGAAGAAGTGACAGAGAGTCAACTGGCAGCAACTGTTTTGTTGAACTAACTGACAAAACGTATAATACTGTATACGGCTTTAGATTTGAAACAACAGCAAGAGTGTGAACGATCAATCATTCACCAACATATGTCGATGAAGTTGATTTAGTAATTCATAATGTAAGATACCCAGAAACAATGTGATAATATAAGCTACTGTTTAAAATTAAACCTCCACAAAAAAAGTTGTGCACCACAAGATTTTCAAAATTATGTTAAATTCTCAAGGGTACCCACGCTCATAATCAAAGCTATCTCATCTACAGACGAGTAAATTCCAACGGATGTTATAAAAATGTGACTGAAAAGAAATGAATGTACTTAATTCCTCGGAAAAGGAACTGTTTTGAGTCAGGAAACCTCAGAGTTGCCATAGCTGGGGCATGACGAACAAAAATATGACATAAAGATTTCAGTTTAGATTATATTCACCCTACTGTTGGCGAAAATAAAACTCTTCCATTACCTGATTTCATAATGGTCTGGTTCAGAGACGTTATCGTGGAACAGATGAATTGGTGATGACGGGCCTAATAATATAAAGTACAATGCGTCAAAAGCTTGCAGACAGTGTAAATCCGCATACGATAGTGCGTGCATGGTATGCAAATGGACATATCACCAAATCAATTGCTTCCCAACAAAATTAAAAACTGAGAACTATAAATTCTCGATATGTCACTCGTAACAGGATATCTATTGGATTGTTACAAAATAAACCCTTCAGTGCAGTTGATTACTATTACTATTATTTATAATAGCATAACTAGCAAGAAAATGCATCCTTACACGATGGCGGACAAAAGAAAAACGACGATATTGAGGAGGCTAAATGTGCGTCACTTATTTTTTTAACTGAATAAGGAAAATACATCAATGTTTTTAAACAGACAGTGATGTAGTATGCAATTGACTCTTTGGCCTCTCAAGTGGAGAGGCACCCCTCACTTTTCCCTATGGAGCTGAAATCGCGAACAACTCACTTTTTGTGCAATGAAACCACACTGGGGAGAGCACAGGGAAATATCCAAACGTGAAAAATAAGAGTCTCCCGAAGCGTCGTGTTTTATTTTTGGGAGAAATGCGAAAGTCGATAGTTTTATATAAGCTTTCTTACACTACAGTAAAAAATAGTCAAAAGTTGTCTTATAAACCAGTAATTAAATCAAGCAAACGAGACCAGAGCTACTACGAATTAAAAACAAAACGTGCCTCGTGATAATTGTGTCCTACTGTTCATCAAAACTATAAACAGGCAGGAAGATTTCTTTATTTGCTGAATGAAAAATGTATATATTACAAGCAATTTAATTTTTATGTAAGTCTTATAATTATTAAAAAATCAAAATGAAAAGTGGAAAGAGTAATTACACGAGAAAGAACGAGACGAAGGTGGGAACGAGACCAGCCACAGCCATTCCTGGAATGAGGACTGACCATTCCTGGAACGAAGAGGGATCGTTCCTGGTGCGAGGACCGGCCGCGACCTTCCCTGGAACGAGTACCATCGGCAACTGTTCCTTGAACATGGACCGACTGTTCCTGGAACGAGGACAAGCCACGACCGTTCCAGGAAAGAGAGAACCAGCTGCGATGATTCCCGGAACGAGAACGGCCGCGGCAAATGTGAACGGTGAACAACTGTTCCCTAGAAGTAGTTCCTCAGCTCCTCTGTTCACGTAACTGAACCCTTCCTTTGGAAAAGTTCATTTGTGAACGACCTACCTGTAATAAGCACTGTATTTTTTCTACTACAGTCCTTTGATTCCCATTCAGTTGTATCAGAATTTCTGTGGATCCAACGTGTCTTCCTATACGAAACGCTGAAACAGTTCAAATGGATCAAATGGCTCTAAGCAGTATGGGACTTGACATCTGAAGTCATCAGTCCCCTAGAACTTAGAACTACTTAAACCTAACTAACCTAAGGACATCACACACATCCATGGCCGAGGCAGGATTCGAACCTGCGACCGTAGCGGTCGCGCGGTTCCAGAATGAAGCGCCTAGAACCGCTCGGCCACAACGGTCGGCTTGAAACAGTAATACCCCATTAGCGCCGTGCGTTGCCATATGGCAACGTTTGTAACACTTTTTTAAAATCGTTGATTCCACGACATCAACGAAGCGAGAGTGTTGGCAGCACTGGATTCCGTTCCGCAAGACTGTAAAGATCCCTACAATGCAACATTTTTAACAATACATTTAAATTCTGCGGCGTAAGCAGTGTTGGAAATCGTTGTTTGCTGAATGACGAAGAAAAATAGAGTATAAGTTCGAGTAAGTATGTTTTACACAGTAACTTACGATATATATTTTGTTTTTTTAGTATGGTTGTGCTTTAAATACTCAAATATATATTCTTTGGAAGTTACTACTTGCTGTGAAATAAATTACTTTAATTTAGGCCGTTTGAACGTCGGTGTTGCCATATGGCAACGCTAGGCGCTTGTACTCAGTAAAAAGACGAATTTTCTCTTTTTTGTTTTAGAAGAGGTGTCTCGCTTGCTGAGGCGCTGGAGATTCTTTATAATGATCTTGCTCTCCTAGCCAACACCGTTCAAGTAGCCAGGCAACAAGTGAAATCACTACAAGAAATAGCAGAGAAAGTAGGCCTTAGAATATCATTTGAAAAAAAGGAGATTATGCTAACTGATCCACCACTTGCAAACAAAATTACAATAGGAGAACAGGAAATAAAAATTGTTGATAAATTTAAATATTTAGGCGAAATAATAACATACAATCTAAATGAGAAGCCATCATGGCAAAATAGAATAAAAAAACTGAACTATGCAAATTACATTACCAAAACTACATACAACAAAAAAAGCCTATCTATAGACGCAAAATTAAAACACTATAAAACAGTTACACAACCAGAAATAACGTATGCAGCTGAAACTATCTTCAAAACAACTAATACAGCAGAAATTGACAGAATACTAAAAATAGAAAGAAGAATAATTAGGACATGTATAAATAAACAGTATAAAATAAATGGACATTGGAGAATAGCATCAAATGAAACAGTATATAAGAAAATAGAACCAGTCATGAGCACAATCAGGAAGAAACGCATCTCATTCTTTGGACATCTGATGAGAACTCCAGAAAACAGAGTTAGTAAAAAAATAATACAAAAATTGTGAAATAGCAAGAGCGACATTAAATGGATAACAGGAATTAAGGAAGATATAAAAGAACTTCAAATTACAGTAGATGACCTAAAAAACAAGACAGAGAAAACCAGAATACTGCAAGACCCGCAAACCAGACTAGAAATGAAAATCAATAAAAGGAGTACAGGAAGAGTTGTCTCAGATGAAGAAAGAAAGAAAATATCTGAAAGAATGAAGAAATATTGGGCAGACAGAAGAGCAAAACACCTTTCATATAAGAATAGCCTCTAATAATTATGTTACCTCAATATATAAAGTTATTGTCGAACCAAATTGTATCCATGTGTAACAACTTGTTTAGAACTTTGTATTTTTGACTACAGTGGTCCAATGAAGGCCATAAAATAAATAAATAAAAAATAAAAATAAAAAAATTGAAGGTGATGTGTTTGTTGAGCCCCAAAATTATTTTCCAAGAAAGATCGGGGATATTTTGAGACAGCAATAGAGAAGAATGATTGATTATTGTATATGCGGTAGCTGGACAACTCAGTTGTCACAATGATCTCTTCATGTGGTGCACGAGAAGTTGGCGAAGTCAAGAGATTCTCGCAACTAAAAAAGCGAAATATAATGATTCCCAGACCAAAACTGGTAGTCAAATATAATACGTATGTGGAAGGTACTGATCAGATGGATCAGAATATAGCACGCTATCGCTTTGCAATAAGAACAAGAAATGGTACTGGTGTCTCTTTACATGGATGTTAGATGTCGCCGTACAAAACAGTTGGATTTTGTATAATAAACCAAGAAACTAAACTATTTCTCAGCTTGATTTCAAGAGAGAAGTAGCAACAGTGTACTTGCAAAGACACCAAGCTTTGCCAAAAGGAGCCGGGAGACCATCTGCATCAAGGGCATGTTCCGAAAGCCGCATATCAGATTCAATTAGGTTTGATAAGACTGACCACCTCGTCCAGCACGCAGAAGGAAAGAAGAAGAAAAGGTGTGCACGCAAGGACTGTAAATCTATTGTGAGAACAGTGTGTTCAAAGTGTAATGTGGGATTGTGTATTGATTGTTTTATTCCATTTCATGTAAAATAATGCTGAGTTCAAGATTGGATTTTTGATTATTAATTGTACTGTGTTATAAAATATCAATTGTATGATAAAGACTGAATAATAAATTTGCACAAAACTTGTATATGTAATAAGAAATTTCAATAACCTACTTATTTTAGTTGAAGTTGTAATCCATATAAATTTAGGTAGTGAAAGCGCCTAGCGTTGCCATATGGCAACATCAAATATCTCGCTAATGACGGTAATGACTTTCGTCGAAACAACTCTGTTGTGTAATTTAGGCTTTTTACAGACATAAGAACGCATTTTTTTAAAAAATCACGAAAAAATTAATTCCGGCGCTAATGGGTTTTGATAGTTCAGGTATTAATAATGTATTCTGAAATACTGATCTGAATGAAAAGAACTGAGCCGTCACTCTCACCCAGAAGAAAAAATCATCTATACCCCTGCATATTTGTGCAGCAGTGTTACTGTTACACAAGGTATGATCTCTACAGCTTATAATGAAAGAAAATTTTTCATTAGAATACAAGTAATTTTTTCCATCAATATAAACAACTACATGTGTCTTTAATCTACTAGATGGATCCACGTTTAGGAAGGTGGGACACTTCCTCATTTTTCATGTATAAAGCGTTACTCATGATCTGACATATGGTCTTATAATACATTAAAATTCTTGATGAACGATTTCATTATCAGAACCCTCTGTGAAATTAATATCAAGAAAATGCACATTTATAATGTTTCAGCTGGGCAAGTCTTATTACTTGCTAACACAGCCAGCAGGAGTGGCCGTGCGGTTCTAGGCGCTACAGTCTGGAGCCGAGCGACCGCTACGGTCGCAGGTTCGAATCCTGCCTCGGGCATGGATGTGTGTGATATCCGTAGGTTAGTTAGGTTTAATTAGTTCTAAGTTCTAGGTGACTGATGACCTCAGAAGTTAAGTCGCATAGTGCTCAGAGCCATTTGAACCATTTTAACTAACACATATTTCAACTCAATAATGATGGTGCACCGAGCATTTTTTGCGAGAATGAGGAGAGGCGTTCCGCCGCTCTGAGGGTTGGGACACGTCAATGGCTCGCTAAACCTTGCGTGTCGAAACTGTGCGATCATTAGTCGTAGTATTTGTGAAGTGAGGGACCTGGTATCGCATCTCCCTCTTCTAAAGCATCACCATCATTCCATGCTGCACCAGAGGCGGATGTCATGTTGTTGAGTTCATTCCCAGAAAGTACAAACTTCGTCGTAACGCATGTTCGAGTAGTTTAGCTTTGCATTTCACATCACGTGATCACGCCCAGTGCTAGCTTGACTCTGCCACAGCCGTCCCGGATGAGTGCTCATTACTGTCCCATAATCTTGTCACTGACTCACTAACGCAGTAACCTTGTCTTCAGAAACGAGTTCGCATTACGAAATTTTATCAGTTCAGTATTCACAGTCTCTGTTTTTGTGTCATTCCCCACGGATCCCAAGTGTTCACTGTAAAACATAGTGAGGCAGCAAGCTTACAAAGCAAATGTTTATGTCTTTGTATAGGAACCTTCGTCCTATGCTACATCAAAGTAGACTTACACTCACTTTCTTTATGTTGGACTCTGACTTCATACATTACTGCACTGTTTTAAGGACCATATTTCGTACGGATTACAACATTGTCTATTTATTGGACGAAAATGTGACCGTTGCATACAGTGTTACCTCAAAGCAATAAACAGACAAAGAAAAAAAGGAAAACAGGCTCAAACCTAAGCAGGAAACACATTTACACTCGCGAAAAATTAGGGAAACTGTACTCATTCGAAGAGTCTTGCTTTACTGAAGCTAATGTTTACATAGATTTGAAGAGTACTAAAACTAAAACATTTTGTTAAGTCGATCTTATCGTGACATGACATATACGAATATTTGCAAAGGTTTGAATTCAAAGCACTCTTCTCTTGTAACACGTATTTCTTTTACTGGTTCCAGAAATACTGGAAGAATACGTATAATTATAATCCGTGCAACTGTATTACTAAGTGCTGCACAACTAAGTACGTCACATAACGAAGAGTCAACTCATACCAGTGTCTTTGTATTCTTCGCTTAACGCAAATATGCTAATGCTCCAGAGTAATAGTACAATCCTGTTATTATATAGTAATCAGAAACAGTGAATATTCTCATTCAGTCTTTAGGTTAAAATAGGTACTTCATTGATCATTACAGCACGTAGGCTCTGTGTTACAGTGAACAGGATCTTTTTAATTTAATTGTTTTGATTGCACAGCTTTTTGAATGGGCTTACCAGTTCAGCTATATAACAGTCATCTTCAGACTCTACAATAGAAGTAAAAGGAAGTACGTTACTAGCTACTACGTTAAGATATTCAAAACAAATGACAGACATTATTAAAGAAATACAATATACCTATCATTCTGCAACACTGTAACAAGTCATAACAGTCGTTTAAAATATTCTCTGTTGTAAATAAGAAAGCAAAATTTCTTAAAATATGTTAAACCATGTGAAAACATATTCGTCCTCTCACAGTTAACACTGTTCAGAGTTTAAGAAAAGTTTTAAAAAAATGAAAACTGACCACAGAAATCATTCTAAAACTGAATACATTGTGAGGGATCTGAAATCAGTGTTTCATTCTTATAAAGGAAGAAAATTGAATAACCTTACAATATCTTCATATTGTCCTGTTAATTGGCTCTGAGCACTACGGGACTTAACTTCTGAGGTCATCAGTCCCCTAGACCTTAGAACTACTTAAACCTAACTAACCTAACGACATCACACACATCCATGCCCGAGGCAGGATTCGAAACTGCGACCGTAGCGGTCGCGCGGTTCCAGGCTGTAGCGCCTAGAACCGCTCCGCCACGGCGGCCGGCTCCTGTTAATTCCGCCATCTTCCTTTATGAGACTGATTTTGGAATCCTCGCAAGGTATTCGATTTTAGAATGATTTCTGTCCTCAAGTTTAATTTTTTGAAAATTTTGTTAAATTCTGATTAGTTTAAACTCACAGAGGACGAAAACGTTTTCTTGTGGTTAAACATTTTTTAAAAGAAATCTCGCTTTCCTATATAAAAGTGAGAAGAGTTTAAAGAATTTCACTTCTAAATGAATTTCTTTTTCATTACTTTGTATATTTATTCATACAGTATGCACGCATCAACAACTTCTAGAATCGTTTTGCTCCCTATATATAACTGGTTGAAGCATGTATAGCTGTTTTTAGTTGTGCTACTTTCACATGTTATGACAGTGCAGTAGAATAAGGGATATATTTCCAGAATGAGATTTTCACTCTGCAGTGAAGTGTGCGCTGATATGAAACTTCCTGGCAGATTAAAACTGTGTGCCGCACGGAGACTCGAACTCGGGACCTTTGCCTTTCGCGGGCAAGTGCTCTACCATCTGAGCTACCCAAGCACGACTCACGACCCGTCCTCACAGCTTCAAATCTGCCAGTACCTCGTCTTCTACTTTCCAAACTTCACAGAAGCTCTTCTGCGAACCTTGCAGGACTAGCACTCCTGGAAGAAAGGATATAGCGGAGACATGGCTTAGCCACAGCCTGGAGGATGTTTCCAGAATGAGACGAGGTACTGACAGAATTGAAGCTGTGAGGACGGGCCGTAAGTCGTGCTTGGGTAGCTCAGATGGTAGAGCACTTGCCCGCGAAAGTCAAAGGTCCCGAGATCGAGTATCGGTCCGGCAAACAGTTTTAATCTGCCAGGAAGTTTCGAAGGATATATTGTTTATTTACTTCTGTTGTTGAGTCTGAAGATGGCTATGGCATAGCTGAAACCAGTAATTCAATTCAAAAAGCTGTGTTAGCAAGGCAATTAAATAAGCACTATGTACACCATGGTCGCTTTCCAGATGGTCAACTTTTTACCGAATTCTCTTTAAAACTTCAAATAAAATGGCTCTGAGCACTATGGGACTTAACTTCTGAGGTCATCAGTCCCCTAACAACTTAGAACTACTTTAACCTAACTAACCTAAGGACATCACACACATCCATGCCCGAGGCAGGATTCGAACCTGCGACCGTAGCAGTCGCGCGGTTCCAGACTGTAGCGCCTAGAACCGCTCGGCCACCACGGTCGGCTTAAAACTACAGAGTTTCTGTTTAGACGTTTTTATACATCAATAAATATTCGATTAGCCTAATGAGTACAAGGCCTACCCGGTAATGCTTTCAATACATGTAGTCAGCGGGTAGGAACTTTCTTCCTAGGTTCTGTAAACTTAAATTTTCTTTGTCAAATGATGACTTCAAATACTAGCACCCTTAGCCTCCTAGTATTCCTCCAGTCTATACAGGTACCTTTCTCACATGTAGCACTAAGTAGTCCACCGACAACACTGGTTAACCCAGTCCAGATTACAAATATCAATTAAATTCAAAACATATAATAAAACAAAGGCCATTCATTGATGTAAGAATTTTTTGAAGTTCTAGTGGGCCTACAATCCAGTAATATTATTTGTTTGAGGATACTTTTAAATCAGGAGATTTAATCAGGAGAGGGAATCTTCACAATCTCATAAGTATGTGTCATCAAAAGTTGCTATTTACAATTTTTTTTTTTGCAAAGAAGTGAAGATTTCGGTTGAGTTTTCAACAGAATTTATTGTAAGAAGTTTCTTGTGGTTGCCATTTTCGCAGTAGCTGCAAAAACACTGCAGTAGTTGAATAGAGCGACGCCTTTTGCATCCTGCACAATACATTCTTCCACCCAATTTCTCTCATTTTTCTCAGATGTCTGTCACAGTAGATTTTTCTAATGAATGCCTGGTCGGTGAATGACACTAAAACTTTTTTTACCTTCTCTTCACAGCAACACTCTTCTCTGCATCCATGTGGAACAGGATTTATTCATTCATTTGTCTCCTTCACCCTACTTATGAGTTCAGTTTGACTGAATCGTGTACCGTACAGTGGTAAATTTTTCACTACCTATTCATAGAGCTGTAAATATTCTAACCAGTTTGCATGATTGTATGTGCATAGTTCCCAATGAACCTGTAAGTCCTCTCAGACGGGTTTCCTTCAGGCTGAAAGCGTCATATTTATATACACTCCTGGAAATGGAAAAAAGAACACATGGACACCGGTGTGTCAGACCCACCATACTTGCTCCGGACACTGCGAGAGGGCTGTACAAGCAATGATCACACGCACGGCACGGCGGACACACCGGGAACCGCGGTGTTGGCCGTCGAATGGCGCTAGCTGCGCAGCATTTGTGCACCGCCGCCGTCAGTGTCAGCCAGTTTGCCGTGGCATACGGAGCTCCATCGCAGTCTTTAACACTGGTAGCATGCCGCGACAGCGTGGACGTGAACCGTATGTGCAGTTGACGGACTTTGAGCGAGGGCGTATAGTGGGCATGCGGGAGGCCGGGTGGACGTACCGCCGAATTGCTCAACACGTGGGGCGTGAGGTCTCCACAGTACATCGATGTTGTCGCCAGTGGTCGGCGGAAGGTGCACGTGCCCGTCGACCTGGGACCGGACCGCAGCGACGCACGGATGCACGCCAAGACCGTAGGATCCTACGCAGTGCCGTAGGGGACCGCACCGCCACTTCCCAGCAAATTAGGGACACTGTTGCTCCTGGGGTATCGGCGAGGACCATTCGCAACCGTCTCCATGAAGCTGGGCTACGGTCCCGCACACCGTTAGGCCGTCTTCCGCTCACGCCCCAACATCGTGCAGCCCGCCTCCAGTGGTGTCGCGACAGGCGTGAATGGAGGGACGAATGGAGACGTGTCGTCTTCAGCGATGAGAGTCGCTTCTGCCTTGGTGCCAATGATGGTCGTATGCGTGTTTGGCGCCGTGCAGGTGAGCGCCACAATCGGGACTGCATACGACCGAGGCACACAGGGCCAACACCCGGCATCATGGTGTGGGGAGCGATCTCCTACACTGGCCGTACACCACTGGTGATCGTCGAGGGGACACTGAATAGTGCACGGTACATCCAAACCGTCATCGAACCCATCGTTCTACCATTCCTAGACCGGCAAGGGAACTTGCTGTTCCAACAGGACAATGCACGTCCGCATGTATCCTGTGCCACCCAACGTGCTCTAGAAGGTGTAAGTCAACTACCCTGGCCAGCAAGGTCTCCGGATCTGTCCCCCATTGAGCATGTTTGGGACTGGATGAAGCGTCGTCTCACGCGGTCTGCACGTCCAGCACGAACGCTGGTCCAACTGAGGCGCCAGGTGGAAATGGCATGGCAAGTCGTTCCACAGGACTACATCCAGCATCTCTACGATCGTCTCCATGGGAGAATAGCAGCCTGCATTGCTGCGAAAGGTGGATATACACTGTACTAGTGCCGACATTGTGCATGCTCTGTTGCTTGTGTCTATGTGCCTGTGGTTCTGTCAGTGTGATCATGTGATGTATCTGACCCCAGAAATGTGTCAATAAAGTTTCCCCTTCCTGGGACAATGAATTCACGGTGTTCTTATTTCAATTTCCAGGAGTGTATATTTAATGCAACATACACGTAAAAATGTTGTCCATATTTGACAAGTTAAGCTTGAAGCGTTTATCTAACATCAAGGTGGCTGACTTGCCATCTACTGGTATACAACTCTTTACTGTGCTCTTAATAACTGGACCTGCTGCAGTAGACATTGTAAAAAATGGTTCAAATGGCTCTGAGCACTACGGGACTTAACTGCTGAGGTCATCAGTCCCCTAGAACTTAGAACTAACCTAACTAACCTAAGGACATCACACACATCCATGCCCGAGGCAGGATTCGAACCTGCGACCGTAGCGGTCACGCAGTTCCAGACTGTAGCGCCTAGAACCGCTCGGTCACTCCGGCTGGCTGTAGACATTGTAGTACACAGTTTAACTTACTTGGTGAAAATGTCATATAGTGCTACTACATGCTTAATTCCGCCTCTAATCGAGGGCAAAGACTGTGCAACATCAACTGCGACGATTTCCAATGGTTTTGTTGGTATTATAGGGTGTAAGTCTGTATGATAGCGTTTGTTTGTGGGCTTTGTTTTTTGCATGAAAGGCATGTTTTTAAGACGTGCTGCATGTATCTTCTAATGTTAGGAAAATAGCGACATAAGCTGATTTTACTGATCCACTTTGAAGCCCCATAGTGACCCTTTACATTATGTGTGTACAGAATTAACCCTAGCATACCAACAACATACTTTGTAAATATATACTGATGTGTAAGTAGGGTCCAAAACATGAAAATATCTTTTAGCACACTCTTTACAATGTCAACACACTTTTTCAGTTACGTATGCTACCAACTGGGGGAGAGGGGGGGGGGGGGTAGGCGGTACTTAATGCCGACTGAGAAAAATAGTAAATTGATTTTTACTCACAACATAGTATTTAAAGAGGCATTGATGTGTAAGTGAAATCTTCAACCTGAAAATATTAAATATGACATTTATTGGGGAAATGACATCTATTCTTAAGACTTAAATTTTTAAAGTACCTTCAAGCGAAAAATGTAAAAAATATATGGAATCCTGTAGAACAATTTACTAAAAACAATAAATAATTTTTTGAAATTGAAAAATATGCAGTAACTGGCTAGATTGCATTATACGAGGCCTGTTCAGAAAGTAAGCTCCGATTGATTGCCAAATTGAAAACACGGTGAACATCAGAAATGTTTTACTTGTAACAATTAGCTACACCTTTCAGCTACGTCTCTACGTAGTCGCCGTTCTGACTTAGACTTTTGTCATAGCGTTGTACCAACTTTTCAATAGCCTCATCATAGAAGGCAGCCGCCAGTGCTTTCCGCCAATTCTCCACGCTGGCCTACACCTCGTTGTTTGTGTCAAAATGTTGTCTTCAAAGACAGCGGTTCATGTGACCAGAGATGAATCTCAGGGGGAGACAATTGCGGACTGTATTGTGGGTAATCTCACATTTCCATTTGAAAACGATGCAGGAGCATCTTCATTGCCCCTGCAGAATGCGGCTGAGAATTGTCTTGAAGAAGAAACAGCACGACAGTTATGTAATGTTAGCTGCATAGCTTCAGGCGAAATTTCTCACCAGGCCCTCGTACTTGGCAGCAGACACTATTTTCTAGACATCTTTACGCACTCACTGCGAGCTCAGAAATGAGAAGAGCGACGTGATGCTAACTGGGGTTATACTAGAGACACTACCCAACACATCTGTGCAAAGCTTTATCGGATTTTCATAGTCGTTTCCATTTCGCGACCGATCGGAGCTTACTTTCTGAACGCCCCTCGTATTCAAAAGGTGGGCATAAAGTGTCCCCACCCTCTTCATATTGTGAGGGT
Organism: Schistocerca serialis cubense; assembly: GCF_023864345.2. NCBI lineage: Eukaryota > Metazoa > Arthropoda > Insecta > Orthoptera > Acrididae > Schistocerca > Schistocerca serialis. The sequence continues at coordinate 837,672,020 of NC_064640.1, forward strand.
TAAGGCATCCTCACATACAGATGGAATACAAATGTACCAAGTGTCATACCTGTAAAACAGAACATCATTCTGTGGTTGGTAATGTTGTTTTAGCTTATCTGCAGTATTTAGTGTAAGTAGTGGGCTTGTACCAACGTTGGTCAGCATTCTGTAGGTTTCCCATGTTTCTGCACATATCTAGGTAATATTTGTGGTAATTGTTATCCTTTATGAGTGAAACACTGGATTGATCTATAAGCTCCGTGTATTCTGGTAGGCCGGCCGCGGTGGTCTAGCGGTTCTAGGCGCTCAGTCCAGAGCCGCGCGACTGCTACGGTCGCAGGTTCGAATCCTGCCTCGGGCATGGATGTGTGTGATGTCCTTAGGTTAGTTAGGTTTAAGTAATTCTAAGTTCTAGGGGACTGATGACCATAGATGTTAAGTCCCTTAGTGCTCAGAGCCATTTGAACCACTTATTCTGGTGGGCCCATGTGCCATGATGTTATCTTTTCCTGAAATGTGAACGACCTCAAAATTGTATTCTTTTAAAAAATAGGATCCAACACGTTAAGTGCAGATTTAGTGATTTGCAGAACCATGAAGCAAATTCAACATCTGATGACCACAGTAAACTTTAAATTTATTTCGATAAATATAATAATTAAATTTTTAACGCCTATATTACTGCTAGAGTTACCAACTCTGTGACTGAGTAGGCATGTCCATACTCTGACCATGACCAAACTGCAAAATTAATAACATGGATAATCTTAATTGAAGTAGACAGTCCCCTAGACCAGAGAAAACGCACGGGTCCCTAGGCAAAAATCTATGGACATGTCGGGATAGCATAAAATATCTAAGTTAACGAAGGCATCTTTCATTGTATCAAAATTTCTTTTTCAGTCATTGGTAGACATCCAAGGCGGATTTTTCTGTAATAGAGGTAACAGAACAGTATTAATCGAGAGCTGATTTGGCACAAACCTTCGAAAAAATGAGTGTAAGATGAAAAATACTTTAAGCTGTTTTTTCGTGCTAGTTTAAGGGAAATGCTTCATTGCATTGATTTTCTCAGCGTTGGTATGATTACCATAGATGAAATTATACCCTCAGATAATCTTAATTTCGTCGGTCAGTGATTTTGAGTTTTTCAGTTTTGTGGTCAGCCCTGCCTCAGAAAATTTCTGTAGTATCGACATGTTCTTCACGGGTGTACGTACCTACTAATATATAATCAACATTGACTGAAGAGCCAAAGGAACCGGTACACCTGCCTAATATCGTGTAGGGCCTCCGCGAGCACGCAGAAGTGCCGCAACACGACGTGGCATGGACTCGACTAATATCTGAAGTAGTGTTGGAAGGAACTGACACCATGAGTCCTACAAGGCTGTCCATAATCTGTATGAGCGCAATGGGTGGAAATCTCTTCTGAACAGCACGTTGCAAGTCATCCCAGATATGATCAATAATGCCCATGTCTGGGGAGTTTGGTGGCCAGCGGAAGTGTTTATACTCAGAGGAGCATTCCTGGAGCCACTCTGTAGTAATTCTGGACGTGTGGGGTGTTGCATTGCCCTGCTGGAATTGCCGAAGACCGTCGGAATGGGCAAATGGACATGAATAAATGCAGGTAATGAGACAGGACGCTTACGTGCCAACTGTCAGATTCGTATCTAGACGTATCAGGGGTCTCATATCACTCCAACTGCACACGCCCCACACCATTACAGAGCCTTCACCAGCTTGGATAGTCCCCCGGTGAAATGTAGGATCCATGGATTCATGAGGTTGTCTCCACACCCATACACGTCCATCCGCTCGATAAAATTTGAAATGAGACTCGTCCGACCAGGCAACATGATTCCAGTCATGAGCAATCCAATGTCAGTGTTGACGGGCCCAGACGAGGCGTAAAGCTTTGCGCCGTGCAGTAATCAAGGGAACACGAGCGAGCCGAGTGGCTCCGAAAGCCCATATCGAATGTTTGGTTGAATACTTCACACGTTGATAGCCCAGCATTGAAATCTGCAGCAATTTGCGGAAGGGCTGCACTTTTGTCACGCTGAATGATTCTCTTCGGTCGGTTTTGGTCCCGTTCTTATACAGGATATTTTCCCAGCCGCAGCGATGTCGAAGATTTGATGTTTTACCGGATTCCTGATATTCACGTAGCCTATCCCCGATGTTATTCAATCTGTATATTGAGCAAGCAGTAAAGGAAACAAAGGAAAAATTCGGAGTAGGAATTAAAATCCATGGAGAAGAAATAAAAACTTTGAGGTTCGCCGATGACATTGAAATTCTGTCAGAGACAAGAAAGGACCTGGAAGAGTTGGGTTGGGTTGTTTGGGGGAAGAGACCAAACAGCGAGGTCATCGGTCTCATCGGAGTAGGGAAGGACGGGGAAGGAAGTCGGCCGTGCCCTTTCAAAGGAACCATCCCGGCATTTGCCTGGAGCGATTTAGGGAAATCACAGAAAACCTAAATCAGGATGGCCGGACGCCGGAGAACTGGAAGAGCAGCTGAACGGAATGGGCAGTGTCTTGAAAGGAGGATACAAGATGAACATCAACAGAAGCAAAATGAGGATAATGGAAAGTAGTCGAATTAAATCGGATGAGGCTGCGGGAATTAGATTAGGAAATGAGACACTTAAAGTAGTAAATGGGTTTTGCTTTTTGGGGAGCAAAATAACTGATGATGGTCGAAGTAGAGAGGATATAAAATGTAGACTGGCAATGGCAAGGAAAGCGTTTCCTGAAGAAGAGAAATTTGCTAACATCGAGTATAGATTTAAGTGTCAGGAAGTCATTTCTGAAAGTATTTGTGTGGAATGTGGCCATGTATGGAAGTGAAACGTGGACGATAAATAGTTTGGACAAGAAGAGAATAGAAGCTTTCGAAATGTGGTGCTACAGAAGAATGCTGAAGATTAGATGGGTAGATCACATAACTAATGAGGAGGTATTGAATTAAATTAGGAAGAAGGGAAATTTGTGGCACACCTTGACTAGAAGAAGGGATCGGTTGGTAGGACATGTTCTGAGACATCAAGGGATCACCAATTTAGTATTGGAGGGCAGCGTGGAGACACGTTTGAAGACATGTGGATGTCACCAGTTAAGGGAGTGAGGTTGTATACTGCCACTGCCATCCTGACATGGACACGCAATATATTTCGTGGGACAAAGGCTGTGGAGACGGTAAGAGTGCCTGGTACTTCATTTTGGTCCCTGCAGCTGCAAGGTCAGGGACAGCCTGGGAGCTCGTTGTGCACGCTGCCCTATACCAAGTGGCCACAAATCCTACAGTCGACAGCATGATATCTAGCTGCTACGGGTAAATGCAGCAGTGTGAGACACTGAATGGTGTCTGTTCTGAATGTGGCAATGTTTAAAACAAGTGAAAAAGCATGTACATTCCTATTCTTCCTTCCATTCTACTATGTTGGATGGACCGCGCAACTTTTAGATGTATATAAAAATTACTAACTATGGTTATTTTAGGCCCTTGTCTAACAACAGTGGGCTTTCTTGCATTTCATACTAGAAATAATTATTTTTGGATGCATAATTCATGCCTGCCTGTAGCAAATGTCTGAAAATACATGAGTACCATTTTCGGGTAGTAAGTCATAGAGGGGATGTGGCAGGTGATAGAATGAGAGTAACTGCGTCCTGTCCAATAAAGCTAACCACCTTGGTAGCTCAATTGGACTAATCTGGCTTAGATTTCCCGCCAGAATGAGAGCAGTTATGCTTGTGAATAACGAATCTTGAATTTGTGCAATCTAAGCGCCTTGGAGCGGTTTGGCACCAACCATCAGCCAATGGTGTACAGAACACAAATGAAAAGTCCAGCATATCTGAATAAGTAGTGATGGCAGCACCACCCATAACTTTCCAACCATTTTTATGTCAAGCAATTGGCGTACGGAAGTGGGGGTAGTGAGGTGCTGGATGGAGGTCAGAGGGGTGGGGGAAAACCGGCAACAGCATTTGACGTCATAGTGGGAAGGGGAGGCGGAAGTGGAAGGAGATCTGGCTATAATGCAGACTGTACCAGATTGAAGTTAATCACATTAATTATTATATAAAGCAAATAAAGGTGTGACATAGTACGTTGTAATTGATATAACCATGTATTCACTCCCAAGGACACTGTAAATACTATTGTAAGAATTGTCAAAATAGTTTTTATTATCACAAGGAATTTATTAAAACGTTTCAGTCCTATATCGAATGCACCTCTGTGAGATTCTTTCATTTGCATTGGTTGTATGAAGGATTTTGCCAAATGTGGTGTTACAGTGACAGACATGACAGATTCTTTGCAGACCAAGTGAGGAGGCATAGTGGTTAGCATACTGTACTTGCATTTGGGAGGATGACGGTTCAGATTACCTTCACGCCATACAGATTTGAGTTTTCCCTAAATCGCATCTGGGAAATGCAAGGATCGTTCCTTCGAAAAGGGTCTGGCCCATCCTTTCATAATCCAAGCTCGTGCTCTTGCTTTGATGACATCAGATAAATGGACATTTAAAATATGCTGTGGAGGCAGGTCTGCAAGGTTCTGCTAGAGAGTTTCCCCAGAATATTACTACGTAGTTTAGATGTGAATCAATATAACTATAGTATGTTTTCTTGACAGTTTCCTTATTGGTGCACGACATCAGGGCTTGTAGGCATGACACACTTGACTTCTCTTATGATTGACAAACTCCGTATATTTGATCTATTTCAAATTCTCTTGCAGCCAGACACGAATGAAAATTTTGGCAGGGCTACACTACTGGCCATTAAAATTGCTACACCACGAAGATGACGTGCTACAGACGCGAAATTTAACCGACAGGAAGAAGATGCTGTGATAGGCAAATGATTAGCTTTTCAGAGCATTCACACATGGTGCTGACATGAGGAAAGTTTCCAACCGATTTCTCATACACAAACAGCAGTTGACCGGCGTTGCCTGGTGAAACGTTGTTGTGATGCCTCGTGTAAGGAGGAGAAATGCGTACCATCACGTTTCCGACTTTGATAAAGGTCGGACTGTAGACTATCGCGATTGCGATTTATCGTATCGCGACATTGCTCCTCGCGTTGGTCGAGATCCAATGACTGTTAGCGGAATATGGAATCGGTGGGTTTAGGAGGGTAATACGGAACGCCGTGCTGGGTTCCAACGGCCTCGTATTACTAGTAGTCGAGATGACAGGCATCTTATCCGCATGGCTGTAACGGATCGTGCAGCCACGTCTCGACCCCTGAGTCAACAAATGGGGACGTTTGCAAGACAACAACCATCTGCACGAACAGTTCGACGACGTTTGCAGCAGCATGGACCATCAGCTCGGAGACCATGACTGAGGTTACCCCTGACGCTGCATCACAGACAGGAGCGCCTGCGATGGTGTACTCAACGACAAACCTGGATGCACGAATGGCAAAACGTCATTTTTTCGGATGAATCCAGGTTCTGTTTACAGCATCATGATGGTCGCATCCGTGTTTGGCGACATAGCGGTGAACGCACATTGGAAGCGTGTATTCGTCATCGCCTTACTGGCGTATCAGCCGGCGTGATGGTATGGGGCGCTGTTGGTTACACGTTTCGGTCATCTCTTGTTCGCATTGACGGCACTTTGAACAGTGGACGTTACATTTCAGATATGTTACGACCCGTGGCTCTACCCTTCATTCGATCCCTGCGAAGCCCTACATTTCAGCAGAATAATGCACGACCGCATGTTGCAGATCCTGTACAGGCCTTTCTGGATACAGAAAATGTTCGACTGCTGCCCTGGCCAGCACATTCTCCAGATCTCTCACCAACTGATAACGTCTGGTCGATGGTGGCCCAGCAACTGGCTCGTCACAATACGCCAGTCACTACTCTTGATGAACTGTGGTATCTTGTTGAAACTGCATCGGCAGCTGCACATGTACACGCCATCCAAGCTCTGTTTAACTCAATTCCCAGCCGTATCAAGACCGTTATTACGGCCCGAGGTGGTTGTTCTGGGTACTGATTTCTCAGGATCTATGCACCCAAATTGCGCGAAAATGTAATCACATGTCAGTTCTAGTATAATATATTTGTCCAATGAATACCCGTTTATCATCTGCATTTCTTCCTGGTGTGGCAATTTTAATGGCCAGTAGTGTACTTTGTACTTGACCATCCTTAACAAAAATGTAGGGTTGGTGTGTGTTTTTACTTTGTTGTGACTGAAAATTAATTGCGACTGGCTTATTCTTATTTGTAATTAACCGATTGTTATCTTACTTTGAACATTTGGCTTCGAATCTCTAGAGATAATTTAATTTGTGACAAATGAACAGCTGTCTAAGATGGTGAGAATGGTGCAGTTCTTTTGGGGTTGCAACAGCTAATGTCAGTGCACAGAGAGTAGTCATTTTGTGCAGCGCGGACTAGACGCGAACTGGCAGTGCAGTCCCAGGAAGTCTGTAAAACGGGTTTTCCGCCTTCACCGCATGTCTCGTGTGGGAACGGGTCGCTACTGATAAGGATGCACGCGTAGAGATTCTAGCAACCACTAATAGGTTCAAAGTACAACTGCTTTACAAACGACACACAGCTGTCTATATTTATAGGATCAGTTATGAAACATCTTCGCAGCGTAAAAAATCGTACATTAGTTACGTGCCATGCCAAACCTCGACACTGCGAGTTTATTAATGCAAACATTTATCTCATCAGAATTGCTGAACATGATAATGGCAAACATCATTAATGCGGTTTTAACTTAAAAAGTGATAATAAAATATTTTTACCTTAATGCAGGTGATCGAGTGTTCCCCTCATTCACTCTTACCCGTACTCTGAATGCAGCAGTCTAATGAGCTACATAGAGCACCTTGAGTTTTGTCGCGTAATTAATATATTTGGTATTTGCTTGTATGGCGATTAATGCCTGCGCTTTCGGTATCCTTCGACAAATGGTACGACACCTCAAGCTTTCTTGTAATGGCTACGTGTGTATCTTTCGCTGATGTACTTTTGTTACATTTTCTGTTTACTTTTATGTAATTCTTGGAAGTTTTGCATGCTTAGAAATGTAAGGCTGATTAAATGGTGGTCTTTAGACTCTGCGCATGCAAATTTTTTTTACCGCGAATTGCTGCCTATCGTATTGAATGCAGGCATTACATGGATGTGTAATACACTTTAAAACACTTAGAAACAATACTAAGTATACCAAACAGCTGCTGCGAGTATTGTGTCACAGCATTAGGGCAAAGATAAATAGCTGAGTACAGTCAGTTCATATGATACGTACACGACATCAGTAGAATCAAATGCAGTTCCTTACATTACCAGGCATGGCCGGAATAAGCGTAATCTGACAACTACATGTTCCCAATCGACCGTTTTCCTCGATCGCACTAACGGTTACTCCAGAGGACCTGAATCATACTGTTCTCCGAATCATAAAGTTCCACCTCTCCCCCTACTCGTAAGGGTAACAAGTATTTGGTCATGTGCATTTTACGAATTTGGATTTTGTTTGGAGAAGAATGTCAGTGCTAGCAAAACAGGATACTGCTAATTCTTGGAGCCGTAGTTTTTATTTCCCATGTAAACTGAAAAAAATTAAAGATGTTGATAGGGTGATTCATCTAAAACTTGCACCGCATATATTGCGGAGATGGAAAGTGCTATTGATGTGCGGTTTTCCTAGACTGTACTGGCAGTCAGAGGCTCGTATTATTATGCGATAACCAGATTGTAATAATACTTAGAAAGAGTATTTTTTGTGCTAACATACACTTTTTTAGATGGAACTATGCCTATTGACATTAACTAACTAAACGTAGGGTTAATTATAATGTTAGTGGCGTTTGTTGTAGGATGCCAGTGCGAATCGTTTACAAGATATTGTATTGTCCAGAGTTTCCGTAGCGACACTTGTTTGTGCCGTTGTTAGTTACGATGTTGTTAGGTTTGCGTACACTGTTCCCAGAGTGCGTTGAGACTTGGTACTCAGTCAGTGTGTGACAGTCTAAGCAGAAGGTCGTGATTGAATGATAGGATTTACCTACGCAAAAAAAGTCGACATGTTCATGGAGTATGGAGAGTGTAGGTTGGTTCAAATGGCTCTGAGCACTATGCGACTTAACTTCTGAGGTCATAAGTCGCCTAGAACTTAGAACTAATTAAACCTAACTAACCTAGGGACACCACACACATCCATTCCCGAGGCAGGATTCGAACCTGCGACCGTAGCGGTCGCTCGGCTCCAGACTGTAGCGCCTAGAACTGCACGGCCACTCCGACCGGCGAGAGTGTAGGAAGAATGCAGTTCATTCTTGTTTGCAGCAAGGTATCCCAATAGACGTCAACCATCTCGGCGATTATTTATCAACTTCTTCAACCATTTACGTGAAAGTGGTAGTGTGACACTTAAACAAGGTGAGCTGGTCCCTTCAACCCCACAAACCAACCAGCCAACCAAACAACGTGACAGAAAGAAACTAGTGACGACAGGAGAGGGGGAAATTAAAGTTAATGTTACTGTTGCAGTTGACCCGCACTTAGCTCCCACGCAATCGCACGAGGAAGTGATATGAGTCAGGCACGCATTCCTATCACATCTCTCTCCATCAAGAACTCTATGCGAATGACAGTCGGGTAACTTCTGTTCATTAGCATTAAGACAGGACACTTGTCTAGTGGTGAAGGCACATTTACTAGTCATGGCTAGGTAAACCGCCGAAACATGTAATATTGGTTTGTCGACAATCCCTGTCGGATTCGTCAGGTGGAACGTCAGCATCCACGGAGTGTAAACGTGTGGTGAGCGATTGTGAACTATCAGCTCATAGGCCCATGTTTCATAGACAGAACACTGAAAGCGCACAAGTGTCACAGCCTCCTAACAGGCGATCTTCCACGGATACTGCAAGACATTCCTCTGTAGACTAGAAGGAACAATCAGGCAGCGGCAGTCGCCCGAGCCACAACCAGCAACGAGGAAGTAACCGAGTTTGTGACATTTTACGAGTTCCTAACCAGGAGCGAATTGTGTATTTACATCTCCATCTACATTTATACTCCGCAAGCCGCCCAACGGTTAGTGGCGGAGGGCACTTTACGTGCCACTGTCCATTACCTCCCTTTCCTGTTCCAGTCGCGTATGGTTCGCGGGATGAACGACTGCCGGAAAGCCTCCGTGCGCGCTCGAATCTCTCTAATTTTACATTCGTGATCTCCTCGGGAGAAGCAATATATTCGATACCTCATCCTGAAACGCACCCTATCGAAACCTGGACAGCAAGCTACACCGCGAAGCAGAGCGCCTCTCTTGCAGAGTCTGCCACTTGAGTTTGCTAAACATCTCCGTAACGCTATTACGCTTACCAAATAACCCTGTGACGAAACGCGCCGCGCCGCTATTCTTTGGGCCTTCTCAATCTCCTCTGTCAACCTGACCTGGTACGGATCCCACACTGATGAGTAATACTCAAGTATAGGTCGAACGAGTGTTTTGTAAGCCGCCTCCTTTGTTGATGGGCTACCAACCGCCTTACCAACAATTAATTTTATATGATCATTCCACTTCAAATCGTTCCGTACGCATACTCCCAGATATTTTACAGAAGTAACTGCTACCAGTGTTCATTCCGCTATCATATAATCATACAACAAAGGATCCTTCTTTCTATGTATTCGCAATACATTACATTTGTCTATGTTCAGGGTCAGTTGCCACTCCCTGCACCAAGTGCCCATCCGCTGCAGATCTTCCTGCATTTCACTGCAATTTTCTAATGCTGCAACTTCTCTGTATACTACAGCATCATCCGCGAAAATCCGCATGGCGCTTCCGACACTTCATCCGACACTTCATCTGTGTGCTTTTGTAGTTTAGTTTCTTGAATTTCTGCGTGCTAATTCAATACTTAATAGGCACAGTCCTCGCGTTTTTGTTTGTAAAGTAAACCGATTTTGTGACATGTTACAAGTTCTTAACCAGGAGCGAATAATTTGGCCTCCCCTGAGTGCATTGGTGGTTCAGTTTTCGAATCTCTGCGTGTTAATCTAATTTATTAGACACAGTTCTTTCGTTTTCCTCCGTGGCTACTGTAGAATGCTGTAGAGTGTGTCGATTGTCCTTGTTTGTCTGTGTCGCCGAGCGGGATTAGCCGAGCGGTCTTTGGCGCTACAGTCATGGACTGTGCGGCTGGTCCCGGCGGAGGTTCGAGTCCTCCCTCGGGCATGGGCGTGTGTGTTTGTCCTTAGGATAATTTAGGTTAAATAGTGTGTAAGCTTAGGGACTGATGACCTTAGCAGTTAAGTCCCATAAGATTTCACACGCATTTGAACATTGTTTTTGTCTGTGTAATGAAGTTTTCCAGGCTCTTTAGTATAGATAGTGACTGGGATTGGTGTGCGCGGATGCGAGCCGAGTTGGCGACACTTCGCTCTCAAAAATGGCTCTAAGCACTATGGGACTTAACATCTTAGGTCATCAGTCCCCTAGAACTTAGAACTACTTAAACCTAACTAACCGTAAGCCGGCCGAAGTGGCCGTGCGGTTAAAGGCGCTGCAGTCTGGAACCGCAAGACCGCTACGGTCGCAGGTTCGAATCCTGCCTCGGGCATGGATGTTTGTGATGTCCTTAGGTTAGTTAGGTTTAACTAGTTCTAAGTTCTAGGGGACTAATGACCTCAGCAGTTGAGTCCCATAGTGCTCAGAGCCATTTGAACCTAACTAACCTAAGGACATCACACACATCCATGCCCGAGGCAGGATTCGAACCTGCGACCGTAGCAGTCCCGCGGTTCCGGACTGCAGCGCCTAGAACGGCACGACCACTTCGCTCTCAGCTGTAGACAATGATGGCTTCAGTCACACAGCTTGAAGCTGGGGAGGTACACGTAAGGCCCCCTGGTTACTCTGCCAAAGAGGTTCCAGGTGCTGTCTGTGGCTGACACTGCCCCTCAGCTAGATGCAGTCGCTTGTCCTGTTTCAGAGGAAACCTCTCAGCCTTCAGTATCCGATTAATCACAGAGGGTGGGATTATTAGTAGTTGGGAGCTCCAATATTAGGCGCGTCATGGCGTCCCTTAAGGACATGGCTCCCAAGGTGGGGAAGAAAGCCAATGTGCGCTCCGTGTCCACCGGGTGGAGTCATTCCGGACGTGGAACGTGTCTTTCCGGTTGGCATCAAGATCACAGGGTGCAGCCAGCTGTATGTGGTGACTCACGTTAGTATCATTGTTGTGTGTCGCTTTGCACTGGAAGAGATTCTCTCTGCTTTCAAATGGCTAGCAGATGTGCTAAAGGCTGCCAGTGTTGCTTGCTAGACGAAACCAGAGGACACCATTTGCAGCATAGTCGACAGAACCGATTTCAGACTTTTAGCACAGAGCCGAGTGGAGGGTCTGAATCAGAGGCTCAGGCGGTTCTGCGACCGTGTAGGCTGCAGATTCCTCGACTTGCGCCATAGGGCAGTTGGGTTTCGGGTTCTGCTTATTAGGTCAGGAGTCCACTACACGCAGAGGGCGGCTACATAGGTAGCAGCGGCTGTGTAGTGTGGACTGGTTAGAGGGTCTTGGGGAAACACAAAAAGGACTTCAGTCTCAAAGGGTGCAGGTCGAACATAGGAAGAACATAGATCTAGGAACTGTCGGTATAAAAATTGTAAGTCCTCTTAGATGTGCTGGGAAAGTACCAGAGCTCCAAGCGCTAATAGAAAGCACTGATGCTGTAATCTTTGTAGACACTGAAAGGTGGCTAAATCCGGAGATAAGTTCAGCAGAAATTTTTGCGAAGAATCTAGCAGTAATCAGAAAGGGTAGGCTAAAGACACATGGCAGTGGCGTGTTTGTTACTGACAGAAGTAACTTATCTTGTAGCGAAATTGAAGGAGATAGTTCCTGCGTGTTAGTACGGACAGAGGTCATTCTTGCCTACCAGAATAAAATAATAATTGGATCCTTTAACCAACCTCCGAACTCAAATGATTCAATGGCTGAAACATTCAAAGAAAACTTGAACTCAATTTCAAATACGTACCCGACTCATAAAATTACAGTTCGTCGTGACATCAATTTACCCTCGATATGTTGGCGAATATACGTATTCAAATCCGGAGGTACGCATAAATCATCCTCCGAAATTGTGCTGAAAGCGTTCTCTGAAAATTATTACGAGCAGTTAGTTCATGAGCCCACGCGAAAAGTAAGCGGTTATAAACCACACTTGATCTCCTAGCAACATATAATCCTGAGTTAATATCGAGCATCACAAAGGATACAGTTATTAGTGAACACGGGGTTGACGTAGCGAGATTGACTATTGAGGCTCCCAGATCCTCCAAACATAAACGAGAAATACACCAATTCAAAAAAACGGGTAAAAATTCACTTGACGACTTCCTCAGAGACAATCTCCACTCCCTCCAAGTTAACAAAGCGAGTGTAGGTCACATGTGGCTTGAGTTCAGATAAATCGTATCGACAGCAGTTGAGATATATATACCAAATAAATTAACAAACGACGGAGCTGATCCCCCGTGGTACACAAAACGGGTCAGAACACTTGCTGAAACAGTGAAAAAAGCATACAAAATTTAAGCGAACAGAAAATCTCCAAGACTGGCGATATTTTACAGAAGTTCGAATGTTAGCGTGGACTTCAATGCGAGATGCTTGTAAGAGTTGCCACAACGAAACATTGTCTTCGAAACTTGTCAGAAAATCCAAAGAGATTCTTGTCGCATGAGAAGTAAGCTAGCGGCAAGACACAATCAATGCCTTCTTTGAGCGATAGCAATGGGAATGCTATCGGTGACCTCGCTGCCAAAGCACAGTTACTAAACACTGCCTTTCCAGAATTCGAATGAAGAACAGATGTCAACATGAGAAACTTAGGAGTAGTTATTCTCGGAGTATTGAAGCAACTTAAATCACTTAATAGAAGTAAATCTTCCGGTACAGACTGTATACCAATTAGGTTCTTTTCAGAGTATGCTGATGCAATAGCTCCATATTTAATCGTATACAACTGCTCGCTCGACGAAACATCCGTACCCAAAGACTGGAAATTTGTACAAAAATGACTCTGAGCACTATGGGACTTAACGTCTGAGGTCATCAGTACCCTAGAACTTAGAACTACTTAAACCTAACCAACCTAAGGACATCACAAACATCCATGCCCGAGGCAGGATTCGAACCTGCGACCGTAGCGGTCGCGCGGTTCCAGACTGTAGCGCCTAGAACCACTCGGCCACCCCGGTCAGCGAAATTTGTACAGGTTATACCAATATTCAGTAACAGTAATAGGAATAATCCATTAAATTACAGGCATATATCTTATCGTCGATATGCAGCAGGATTTTGGAACATATATTGTGTTCCAACATTATGAATTACGTTGAAGAAAACGGTCTATTGACACAAAGTCAACACGGATTTAGAAAACATCGTTCTTGTGAATCACAACTACCACTTTATTCATACGAAGTGCTATTTAAAAGATTCTAGATTTCCAGAGGGCATTTTACTCCGAACCACACAAGCGGCTCGTAGTGAAATTGCATGCTTATGGAATATTGTCTCAGTTACGAGGGTTGGTACTTAAATAGTGGCAACTATTTATTCACAACCGATAAAAAAGTGTTAAATGCTTATACCTGTTACTGTCCTTCAAAGTAGTCACCAGCATTGTGTAGAACCCGTGGCCAGCGCCGTGGAAGGCGTAGTATACCGTTAGCAGAGCCTGTTCTGTTGATGGTGCGAATGGAGAGGTTTTTCTGCCTGTCGGATCTGTGGAACAGTTCTGAAGCGAATGCCACGAAGTGGTTCCTTCATCTTCGGAATCAAATCAAAGTCACAAGGACTCAAGTCCGGGGATTATGGTGGATGGTACAGTACTTCCCAGTCGCTTCGACCGAACAGAGCAGCCACACAGCTTGCGCTGTATGCGTCCGCGCATTGTCCTGGTAAATGATGGGTGGGTTGTGCGGAAAGTGTCGCCGCCTCTTTCGCAAAGCTGGTCGCAGGCGATGCTCCAAAACCGAACAGTAATTCTGTGCATTGACGGTCTGCCGTGGAGGAACGTAATCCGTTAAGATAACACCATCACAGTCGTACACGAGAATCACCGTAACTTTCACCATACTGGTGCTCTGACGCACTTTCGACTATCGCGGCGACCCACAATTCGTTGGCTTGGCTCTTCGGTTTGGGCTTCGTGGCATCATTCGCTTCAGAACTGTTCGAGAGCCGGCCGAAGTGGCCGTGCGGTTAAAGGCGCTGCAGTCTGGAACCGCAAGACCGCTACGGTCGCAGGTTCGAATCCTGCCTCGGGCATGGATGTTTGCGATGTCCTTAGGTTAGTTAGGTTTAACTAGTTCTAAGTTCTAGGGGACTAATGACCTCAGCAGTTGAGTCCCATATTGCTCAGAGCCATTTGAACCATTTGAACTGTTCGAGAGATTCGACAGGCAGTAGACCGCTCCATCCGCACCATCAACAGAACAGGCTCTGCTAACGGTATACTACGCCTTCCTCATCGCTGGCAACGGATTCTACACAACGCTGGTGACTACTTTGAAGGACAGGAACAGGTGCAAACATGTAACTCCTTTATATCGGTTGTGAATGCATAGTTGCCACTATTGAAGTTCCAACCCTCGTGTTTGACTAGATTCGTGATTTCTTCTCAAATAGGTCACAGTTCGTAGTAATTGACCCAAAGCCATTGAGTGAAACATAAGTGATTTCTGGAGTTTCCCAAAGTGGTGCTATAGGATCTCTGCTCTTACTTATCTATAGAAACGATATAGGAGACAATCTGAGCATCATGAAGATGTCTTTTATCGTCTAGTAAGGTCGTGAGAAGATCAAAACAAATCGCAAAACGATTTAGAAAATATACCTGTATGGTACCAAAATTAGCCATTTATTCTAAATAATGAAAAATGTTCGACCATCCACATGAGTGCTGAAAGGAATTCGTTACATGATAAATCAGTCAAATCTAAAGGCCGTAAATTCAACTAAATAACTAGGAATTACAATTACGAATAACTTAAATTTGAAAGAACACGTAGAAAATATTGTGGGAAAGGCAAACCAGAAACTGCGTTTTGTTGGCAGAACACTTAGAAAATGTATTAGATCCATTAAAGAGAAGCCGGCCGCGGTGGTCTCGCGGTTCTAGGCGCACAGTCCGGAACCGCGCGACTGCTACGGTCGCAGGTTCGAATCCTGCCTCGGGCATGGATGTGTGTGATGTCCTTAGGTTAGTGAGGTATAAGTAGTTCTAAGTTCTAGGGGACTGATGACCACAGCTGTTAAGTCCCATAGTGCTCAGAGCCATTTGAACCATTAAAGAGACTGCCTACACTATTCCTGTCGATCCTCTTTTGGAGTACTGCTGCGCGGTCTGGGATCCTTACCAGACAGCATTAACCCTTTCAGAGGCGAAACTTAAAAAAAATATTTTTAATTTTTCCTTATTTTTATTGTATTAATTTTCATACAGTGCGACAGAAAAATGTAAAAATTAAATGAAATATACGTAAACTGAACACATACAGGGTGGTTTCAAATGGAACCACCACAACATTCACGGAAATAAATGCATTGTTTCGGTTATTATTACAGTACATATAGTATTAATGTAAACAGAACAGTATTCTGCATTTAATACATGCATGAAAGTTACCTAATACAGAAGAATACAGTCACAATTTGAGAACTAAGACGTTCGCTCACAGCGTACAAAAATGGCTATCCAACTCGCCTCACTACTTGGTATATAATATTTACAGATTTGGAAGCGGTTCCAGTGACAGCCGCTAAAGGTCAGCACCAACTACGCTGCTGAATGGTGTCCCAAATGTAGCCACTACCCTTTTGCCACAAAATGAGAAAATTGTAGGTGGTTTCAAACGGAACCACTTCTCCTGAAAGGGTTAACGGACTACATCGAGATAGCCGGCCGATGTGGCCGAGCGGTTCTAGGCGCTTCAGTCTGGAACTGCACGACCGCTACGGTCGCAGGTTCGAATTCTGCCTCGGGCGTGGATGTGTGTGATGTCCTTAGGTTAGTTAGGTTTAAGTAGTTCTAAGTTCTGGGGGACTGATGACCTCAGATGCTAAGTCTCATAGTGCTCAGAGCCATTTGAACCATTTTTTAACTACATCGAGATAGTTCAAGGAAAAGCAGCACGTTTTGTACACACACCAAAAAAAGTTTTGCATCACCCCGGTTCCCAGAACTCCTGAAGATAAACATTGACTGTGCTTATTGTATCACAAACACAGTCCCTTTGACTGTTCAGAGATGTCACTCAACCCGCCCAAAGATGTAAACAGCCATTCATGAGCAGCGTCAATTAGACTGAGGTTGTCCGACGGCCGATTAGTTCTAGTCATTCCACCAGGAAGGCAGGAAGGAGGTACATGGTTTGTGTTGTCTGTAGTTCAACCACGCCTAGACGGTCAATACCTCGGTTCGATCGCGTCCGCATTGTTACTCTGTGCCAGGAAGGAGTCTCACAAGCGTAGTGTCCAGGCGTCTCGGTGTGAACCTAAGCGATGTTGATCGGACATGGAGGAGATACAGAGAGACAGGAACTGTCGATGACATGCCTCGCTCAGGTCGCCCAAGGGCTACTACTTCAGTGGATGATCGCTACCAACGGTCTGTGGCTCGGAGGAATCCTGACAGTAACGCTACCATGTTGAATAATGCTTTTCGTGCAGCTACAGGACGTCGTGTTACAACTCAAACTGTGCGCAATAGGCTGCTCCATGGCGACGTCCATCTTTGCAATCACGACACCATGCAGCGTGGTATAGATAGGCCCAGCAAGATGCCGAATGGAGCGCTCAGGATTGGCATCACGTTCTCTTCACCGATGAGTGTCACATATGCCTTCAACCACACAATCGTCGGAGACATGTTTGGAGGTACCCCAGTCACGCTGAATGCCTTACACTGTCCAGCGAGTGCAGCAATGTGGAGGTTCCCTACTGTTTTGCGGTGGCATCATGTGGGGCCGACGTACGCCGTTGGTGGTCATGAAAGGCGCCGTAACGGCTCTATAGTACGTTAATGCCATCCTACGACCGATAGTGCAACTATATCAGCAGCATATTGACGAGGCATTCGTCTTCATGGACGACAATTCGCGCCCCCATCGTGCACATCTTGTGAGTGTCCTCCTTCAGGATAGCGACATCACTCGTCTAGGGCGGCCAGCATGTTCTCCAGATATGATCCCTATCAAACATGCCTGGGATGGATTTAAAAGGGCTGTTTATGGACGACGTGACCCACCAACCACTCTGAGGGATTTACGTCGAATCGCCATAATGTGGAGCAACAGTGCCTTGATGAACTTGTGATTAGTATGCCACGAGGAATACAAGCATGCATCAATGCAACAGGACGTGCTACTGGGTATTAGAGGTACCGCTGTGTACAGCAGTCTGGACCACCACCTCTGTTGGTCTCGCTGTATCGTGGTACAACATGCAATGTGTGGTTTTCATGAGCCAAAATAAAATGGCGAAAATGATGTTTATTTTGATCTCTATTCCAATTTTCTGTGCACGTTGCCGAACTCTCTGAACCGAGGTGGTGCAAAACTTTTTTTGATGTGTGCATTATCGCGAAATAGGGGAGAGAGTGTGAATGACATCATACAGAATTTGGGATGGAGATCATTAAAACAAAAGTCTTTTTCGTTGCGGCTGAATCTTCTCAGGAAATTTCAATTATCAGCTTTCTCCTCCGAATGCGAAGCTGTTTTGTTGACGCCAACCTACATAGGGGGAAACGATCATCATAATAAAATAAGGGAGGTCAGAGCTCGCACGAAAAGATTTAGATGTTCGGTTTCTCGGCGCACTGTTCGAGATAGAAATAATCCGAATTATTGTGAAGGTGGTTCGATGAGCCCACTGCGGGGTACTTAAGTGTGATTTGCAGAGTATTCATGTAGATGTAGACGAGAATATTGGGGTTCTCATTTTAAAAAATCATTTTAAATGTAGAGCCTGTGGTACTTACATGATGGCTGTTCAACCTATAGCGCACGAATTGTGCCTAGGTCGTTGGAATGGACGCAGAGGGCCTGTACCTTGGACAGCCCGTTCCTCGGATTTGATACCTGTAGACTTTTTTCCGTGGGGAAACCTCAAAGACGCCGCCTACAAGGACATACCATTTACACTCGATGATAGGCAACGTCGTGTTACTGCAGCTTTCTCGGACATTCCCTCTGAAATGCTAGCACGTGTGCAACAGTCGTTTCACAGCAGGCTGGAAGCGTATGTTGCCTCCGCCGGTGCTCTTTTGAACAAAGTCCGACGCTCGTGGTCGTGCGGTAGCGTTCTCGCTTCTCGCGCCCGGGTTCGATTCCCGGCGGGATCAGGGATTTTCTCTGCCTCGTGATGACTGGGTGTTGTGTGATGTTCTTAGGTTAGTTAGGTTTAAGTAGTTCTAAATTCTAGGGGACTGATGACCATAGATGTTAAGTCCCATAGTGCTCAGAGCCATTTGAACCATTTTTTTTTTTTTTTGAACAAAGCCTGTGGTGGTCAGTTATCTCGTTACTGGTCAGAATCCTCATAACTAGTGGATGCACTTGTGTTGTTCTTTAGTGTGTACTACCAGAGGTATTGTACAAGTGTTGGTGTACGAACTTCCCAAACTACAGTATCTCGTAAACGACTCGCACTAGGATACTGCAACAAACAGCACTGACATTCCAATTTACGCTACTTTTAGTTTGTTAATGCCAATAGGCATTATTACATTTAAGAAAGTATATTTTTGCATAAAAATACACTTTCTAAGTATTTTTACAATCTGTTTGATTGGTTAGCAATACGAGCCACTGACTACCAATCCATTTTGTGAAATCCGCACAGCAATAGCACTTTCCACTTCTGCAGTATTTACGGTGCAAGTTCTAGATGATTCACCCTGCATAATGTGTCCTTCCTACGAGCCGTCAGGAGCATTTTTTTGTGGTATTCTGCAGTTATCTACCGTTTCGTTTCTCCTGTGTGCAGCCGAAGTCCGCACAAGCAAATACTGTTCATCACGTGTTTCATTCTACGCTCAGTGCCCACAGACCTCGTAGGTTAATTTGCCATTACACACAAAATGCTTTTTAAGCAAGGTTAATTGAGGGGTCGCCGGATGCCCTTCCTGCGGCCACCCCATACCCCCCGGTACGGAAATAGTGTACCCCAACTGTCTGACAAGGGGAGGCCGCCAATTGTGAAATTCAGATTCGATTCATACTGCGCATAATAAAAGCTCATGGCCAGAGGTGTAATGTGGCAAAGCACCAAGATGCACTTCTCAGCCGTTGTCGAGAAAATCGACAGTTAAAAGAAACCGTTGCGGTGAAATACTCTCTACGATTATTAATTCTCTACAGCGTCGTGGCGCAGCGGTAAGCGCTCGGGTTCGTAATCCGAAGGTCGTCGGATAGAATCTCGCGCTATGCAACTTTTTTTGTATTTGTTTTTTATAATTCAAATATATATATATATATATATATATATATATATATATATATAATTCCTGGCAATCAGTTGCAACTATTATGCATATAATAAGTTGTTGAAAGTCGTTTGTCGTGGAAAAACTGGCGACATCATTATGTTTTCCGCAAACGAAGTTGTATTTCACAAATGTTATTAACTGTCTTCATAATGTTAACCACGTATAGTTAACGGAAGACGTAGATACGATATTCCGAAACGAATACGTATAGCGTAAGTCAAACGTTCGAATTAGAATAGAGACCCCACGAACACAAATTTGCTGTGGCAGGTATGAAATATAAATTCCGTTACTCGCTCGTTACACTTGAATGACAGATGTTGAATGGGCCGAAACGAGCCGCCGCATAACAGCGTAGTTGCCTGCTAACTTCGAAAGAATAGTTGCATTTACCTGGATATACTATAAGAAAGTAGCCACAGAAGTATCCTTGTGTGAAGGGAGATATATACACCTTGACTGCAGAACATTTATACATTTGAATTACAAAAAACTAATAATAAAAAAAATTGCATGGCGCGAGATTCGATCCGGCGACCTTCGGATTGCGAACCCGAGCGCTTACCGCTGCGCCACGACGCTGTAGAAAATTATTAATCGTCGAGAGTATTTCACCGCAACGGTTTCTTTTAACTGTCGATTTTCTCGACAACGGCTGAGAAGTGCATCTTGGTACTTTGCCACATTACATCTCTGGCCATGAGCTTTTATTATACGCAGTATGAATCGAATCTGAATTTCACAATTGGCGGCCTCCCCTTGTGAGTCTAGTGTAATCCATGGAATAATGCTAATGTGTTCAGATGTCTGCGAGTCGTGTAACTGAGGCGGAACGTGGGGACCAGCCCGGTATTCACCTAGTAGGATGTGGTAAACCGCCTAAAAACCACATCCAGGCTGGCCTGCACACCGGCCTCGGTCGTTAGCCGCCGGGCGGATTCGATCCGGGGCCGGCACGCCTACCCGAGTCCAGGAAGCAGCGCATTAGTGCTCTCGGCTAACGTGGTGGGTTCAATTAACACAGACAGTAAAAGACGAATAATACCCAGCACTGGAGCATCGACAGCACTGCTCAGGCCCATGCTGACCTCTATCGTGTTGCAGCACCGCTGCTCAGTCGCTGCTCGAGTACTATGTATTTATCGTATTTTAATGTCCCCATTTATTCCTATCTGTAAAACAGGTATCACGATAGATCAATCTGGGACCGCAAAATCGAGGATACACGTAAAATTCCCCTTTAAAAACCGTTTTGTTTGCAACGGCAACCAAAGCGACTCTATACGTCACACTGGACGTCGCATGAAAGACGTGATGAACAGTATGTCTTTGGGCTGACTCCAGCTACACATTATAAAAAGTAAATCGCAAAAATCTGACGAAACATCAGAGAAAATACGCCTGACGATTCCTGGGAGGAAGAACTGGTTGCTAATTTGCGACGCATCGGGATATCTTTTTGTATAGTTTTAGTCATTTTCATTGCTTTCAACATCAAAATGTGCTTTTACGAAAAAAAACTTTTAGCAATGACTTTCTTCTGGAGAGCGTTACTGTATGATTGTAAAAGCTGGAAACTTTTCAAGATAACCAGAAAGATCTTAGGACCGATGTTAATATGGCTATAGATGAGGCTAACTAGGACCACCTGGGCAGAAGGAAAATCCAATTAACCTTTTCGGACACGATTTTCTTTATGGAAGAAGTAAAATTTTTATTTATATGGTAATGCTCATAAATTATTTTTTAATGACTTTATATGCAAGTTTTATACAAAAATATGTATCCATTTTCAAAACATGTTGGACACTTGGCTTCATTTCATGGACTAAAAATATAATTACGAAATATTCTCTATTGTAAAAAATAGTAAAAAAGTTTTAGTGGGTATATATATCCAGTTTACGATTTCTGATTCTTATCACTGCTGCGTCGCAGCGCCCCCTATTGAGGTGATTTTGTATTAGGCTTCAGTACTAGCACACGACGCTGTGGTGCATTATGCTTACTACCAGAGCCCCCATCTTACTCTGTTACTCGCTCCTGTGAACGGGAACGCGTTATGCAGATCTTGGTGCCTCTCGCGTCCATCTAGAAAAGGTAATGATTTTACTATTTTAAATTTATAGTTTTTACTGAGTTTAACGAAGGCGATGTTGGCGTGACGATGCCCTTTGGTTACACTGACTAAAGGATTCTTCTAAGAAATACCAAATTAAGGTATTTGCTCTTTCAGTAGTTGATCTGTTTATACTTGCTTATAGGTTATCGAAGTCTGCACAACACGATCGCGATTCTTAAATAGATGTATTTGTTCTCTGTTTTCTATGTAGATAACCTGAAGATGCCTAAATAAGGCGAAACGCGTCGTTGAAAAATAAAAAACTAAATTGCAACCAAGACTGTTTTTAACCAATACTGTTAAGCACTGGTTTGCTGTATGCCACATATGGATTGGAAGAATTTCTAAATAGTAAAATAATCATTCAATAATTACCATGCAAAATAACAATAACGATATACGATTTTACAATGAGATATCGTGAACCAATCACATCTGTTACTCTGGCGGTCACGAACTACTGCACATTGCTACATTGACTTTCTGATATTTTCATAGTGATGCCCAAAAGCTGACATCACTTTCGAATGATGAAAAGGTTGAACATTCACAAACGTTTACCCCAGGTTTCCATTTGGAAAATATACTTCTATTGCAGCTAAGACATAGTAAAAGTTAATGTACGCAATTGCAGCCAGAGGGTCTGAAAAGATTAAGATATTTTCAAAGAATTTAAGGAGCCAAGAAATCTGACAACAAAAACTCAAGAATGAAAATGAAACTTCTTTGATATCTGTGTAGACATAATAAGATTTTTAAAAAATATGTTCGAAGGAAAATTTTTGGTGAAGAAACCCAAGGGTAGGCGAAGCAATAAAATACTAGATCCGTTACAGGTGAGACATTTACTGCGTTTTTGAAATGTGGTAGTTACCAGGATCTCCAGCCGTGACGAGTCTCTGGTGGAAGGTACGATAGTCCATAATAGGAAGGCGTTAGGCGAAGACGTGAAGTGTGCCGCTTCGTCTTGGAGCAACGACGACGAATAACACTCTCGTACAGACTCCTCAAAAATGCTTACTAAGCTCAGTATTTGTATCTCCCTGGATCAGTGGAGCTCGACCTACAGTTTTCAACTGTCACTTGTCATTTCTTTCCCTGTAGCAAGGTTTGTAATGTGAAATATGGCGAGTTGCACAGTGGCGGGGAACTCAGGTTAAACTGTCTGCCTACGTCAGTTCAATGGACGGAAGAAGACCACCTCGAAGAGGGTGACGCCCCTGTATAGTCGGGCTGATGACGGCTTTACCATTTTTTACCCAAATACTAAAGTCGTGCGAAAGGTGAGAAAAATCGGTGACATTTTGTGTGAATGTGTTACTTTTCTTGCTTTCTGTATTCCCGCTCCTAATATTTACCTCCGCGTAAAATCTAATTCAAAAGACTCAAACAATGCATTCAGATACAAGAAATCGCACGATTAAAATTTTCATAATTTTGAAACAGTTTCTTCTACGATAATTGTTAGGTTACACGTCGTAAATGAGTTTTTTGCTGGCAACAAAAATGTTATCATTGACGTACAGCTAGCTACAGTTATACAGACAGTTCTGTCGAATATAGGTGCCACCATTTAAACCCGTGCGCTATAGAACCAGTAAGCGAGTGTAACAACTACTCAAGTAATTTCGCTTACGACAATGCTTCTAAAGTAACTTTTTTAATTAAATAAGAGCGGTAACTCTTTAATCTATATATTGTTCAAAATATTCATGCTTGTACACACTGAATGAACACGTGTTCAGTGTTCAGTCCCTTCTACTGTTTATGTTGACTTCGATGAAAAGTATGTTGCATCTACCTCGTAACGTATGAAAATAGCGAGTGATGCTGCTGTCTCCAATTTGGCAACTCCTCTAAAATATAACGTTCAAAAGTGTCTGAATTCCTAAAATGTTCAAATATGTGTGAAATCTTATGGGACTTAACTACTAAGGTCATCAGTCCCTTAGCTTACCCACTACTTAACCTAAATTATCCTAAGGACAAACACACACACCCATGCCCGAGGGAGGACTCGAACCTCCGCCGGGACCATGAATTCGTAAGGGACCAAACTGCTGAGGTCATCGGTCCCTAGACTTATATACTAACTAACTTATGCTAAGAACAACATACACACTCATCCCCGACGGAGGACTCTAACCTCCGCCGGGAGAGGCCACGCAATCCGTGACATTGCGCCTCAAACGGCGCGGCCACTCCGCGAGGCGAAAAATATAACGTAATTCGCTGTTGAAATTATTTCAAAAGCAGAATGATTGATAGGTCACTGTAATACAGCTGTTTCTGAAAATCAATAAATCCAGAACGGTTTAAAACGCGATATTCAGACGGGATGGAGATTAAATACTCCCATACGCCGATTTCATAATTATCAGACAGCGCACTCAGTGTGTATTTGAATAAATGGGCGATCGTTTATTGAGCATTAACCACAGGGAGTTAAACATATTCTGGCATCCCAGTATCATTACTTGCATATTGTTGCTCCCATAGCACTTTTTATATAAAGGATCTTCCAAATGGTAACTTTCTTTCTCTGAGTTATTGTAGCGCAGCATAAAAACTATACGTAGCATTTACCTTACAACTGCAAATCCACGTCCGACGGTCTCCACTGTCTTTCTAAACCGACAAGCGTTTCACAGTATCTCCTACTGCAACTTTTCGTGTGCCTACCGAATTATGCCACAACCCAGTCCAACAAACACTGCAACAGTGCCCTTCAACTCTCTGCATTAACCTGAAACCACATTACACACCGATAATTAATTATAAGTGTCCTTTACCACAACTGATTGTGCCTTTCTCCATCTAATGGAACCGCTAAACATCTCAACAAAAGCCATTACTCCTTTTTCCACAAAACTGATGTCCTTCAACTCTCTCCCTGTCCTTGTTCTTCTGATTTTACTTCTACAGTTACACCTCATCCATACTCCGAAAGCTACCAGATAGTGCATGGTAATGGGCACTACTGTCACTTCCCTCCATTTCCTGTTGCAGTCATGAATGATCCGCTGTAAGACCGATTGTTTGATAAGGTCGGATCACTCTTATTTTACACTCACGGTCATTCCATGAGAATAACCGCAATCCAGAGAATGTGGATGGTAACCACTGATGACCCAGACAACAGCAGCAGGCAAAGTCCATATTTAAAAGATATTCTTACTTCATTAACGGTGACTACAGAACAGCTGTTAGCATGAGTGACATAAAAGTAGATATCTTTGGTGTTGCGAAACAACTCAAATCACTTAAGAAAGGAAAGTCTTCATCCGGTTCCTTTCAGAGTATGCAGACGCAATAGCGCCTTTCTCAGCAAAAATATACAACCGCTCACTTGACGAAAGGTCTGTTCCTAAAGACTGGAAAGTAGCACAGGTCACACGAATATTCAAGAAAGGAAATACGAGTAACCCATTGAATTACAGACCCATATCACTGACCTTAATTTGCAGTAGAATTTTGGAGTATATACTGTACTCGAACATTATGAATCAAGTGGTTCAATTAGCTCTGAGCACTACGGGACTTAACATCTGAGGTCATAAGTCCCCTAGAACTTAGAACTACTTAAACCTAACTAACTTAACGACATCACACACATCCATGCCCAAGGCAGGATTCGAACCTGCGACCGTAGCGGTTCCAGACTAAAGCGCCTAGAATCGCTCGGTCGCTGCGGCCGGCCATTATGAATCACCTTGAAGAAAATGAATTATTGATACATAACCAACACGGATTCAGAAAATATCATTCTTGTGCAACACAGCTTGCTCTTTATTCCCATGAAGTAATGAGTGCTGTCGATAAGGGATCTCAGATCGATTCCAAATTCCTAGATTTCCAAAAGGCTTTTGATACCGTTCCTCACAAGCGACTATTAATCAAATTGCGTGCATATGGAGTGTCGTCTCAGTTGTGTGGCAGGATTCGTGATTTCCTCTCAGAAAGGTCACAGTTCGTAGTGATGGACGGTAAATCGTCGAGTAGAACAGAAGTGATATCTGGCGTTCCGCAAGGTAGTGTCATAGGCCCTCTGCTGTTCCTGATTCACACAAATGAGCTAGGTGATGATCTGAGCAGCCCCCTTCGATTGTTTACAGATGATGCTGTAATTTACCGTCTAGCAAAATCATCAGACGATCAATTCCAATTACAAAATGGTCTAGAGAGAATTTCTGTATGGTGCGAAAAGTGGCAATTGGCACTAAACAAAGAAAAGTGCGAGGTCATGGGTACTAAAATAAATACGATAAATTTTGTGTACACGATAAATAGCACAAATCTAAGGGCTGTCAATTCGACTAAATACCTAGGAATTACAATTACGAGCACTTAAATTGGAAAGACCACATAGATAATATTGTGGGAATGCGAAACAAAGACTGCGCTTTGTTGGTAGAACACTTAGAAGATGCGACAAACCCACTAAAGAGACAGCCTACATTACACTTGTCCGTCCTCTGCTGGAATATTGCAGCGCGGTGTGGAGTCCTTACCAGGTGGGTTTGACGGAGGATATCGAGAAAGTGCAAAGATGGACAGCCCATTTCGTGTTATCGCGAGCTGGGGTGGCAGTCACTGAAACAAAGGCGGTTTTCTTTGCGGCGAGATCTATTTACGAAATTTCAATCACCAACTTTCTCTTCCGAATGCCATCCAACTATGTAGGGAGAAATAATTATCATAATAAAATGAGAGAAGCCAGAGCTCGAACGGAAAGATTTAAGTGTTCATTTTCCCCAACCGCCATCCGAGAGTGGAATGGTAGAGAAGTAGTATAAAAACTTTCGATGAACCCTCTGCCAGGTAGTTAAGTGTGAATTGCGGGGTAACCATGTAGATGTAGATGTAGATATAGAACGAACTGAATTCACATTTCATGACATCTTCACCTATCACATGGGTAAGTTTTTGAATATTTGCAAGCACTTGTGTACAGGTATACAGGGACGGAACATTTTTCAAAGGCACGTGTGCATATCACCATTGCATTGGTGCTTATAGCAGTTTGACGTTGATAGATGACGCTGTACAAATCGCCGGTTACTACCAGTTAACAGTAAAGCAGGTCGTGATTCACAATGTCTCTCTTGTACCATCTGCCGCTATATTTGGATGAGCATCTCCGCGATGCTTTCGTGTTTACTAAACGAATCTGTGACGAAACGCGATACTCTTCTTTCGATCTTCTCTGTTCTCTTTTCGGGTACGGGTCCCAGACTGACTAGCAGTATTCAAGTATTGGTACAACTAGGGTTTTGTAGGCTATTTAGTTCGTGGGTGGACTACACTTTCTGAGGATTCCTCAAAGGAATTTCTGTCTGCCATCTACCTCTTATGCGATTAGTCTTACGTGCACGCGCTCCATACGCATACTCCTTGATAGTTAATGGATATATCTGCTTCCAGTTATTATGTGGCAATCGTTTAATGATGCAGTAAGGGGTTTTTAAGCCAGTTTGTGTGCCATATGTTCCATCTGGTAATGTTGAGGGCCAGCTGCAAATTGCTGCTCCAATCGTCGGCTAGTGCAGCTCTTCATGCATTTCGCTACGCTGCGACTTCTCTGTACACAACAGTGCAATTCGCGAAAAGCCTCTTCGAAAATCCGACGTTACATATCTAAGGTTGCGTATATAGTAACTTTTACGTATGAAGATTTCTCTCCGTTGAAAATGACGTGCTAGACTGATATTAATTTCTCTTGGCGTAGTACTTAAATTATGTACATGGTAATTTATAGACAATACATACATATAGGATTGTCCATTGATCGTGACCGGGCCAAATATCTCATGAAATACGCGTCAAACGAAAACACTACAAATAACGAAACTTGTCTAGCTTGAAGGGGGAAACCAGATGGCGCTGTGATTGGCCCGCTAGATGGCGCTGCCATAGGTCTAACTAATATCAACAGCGTTTTTTAAAAATAGGAACCCCCATTTTTATTACATATTCGTGTAGTACGTAAAGAAATATGAATGTTTTAGTTGGACCACTTTTTTCGCTTTGTGATAGATGGTGCTGTAATAGTCACAAAAGTATAAGTACGTGGTATCACGTAACATTCCGCCAATGCGAACGGTATTTGCTTCGTGATACATTACCCGTGTTAAAATGGACCGTTTACCAATTGCGTAAAAGGTAGATATAGTGTTGATGTATGGCTATTGTGATCAAAATGCCCAACGAGCGTGTGCTATGTATGCTGCTCGGTATCCTGGACGACATCATACAAGTGTCCGGATCGTTCGCCGGATAGTTACGTTATTTAAGGAACAGTAAGTGTTCAGCCACATGTGAAACGTCAACCACGACCTGCAACAAATGATGATGCCCAAGTAGGTGTTTTAGCTGCTGTCGCGGCTAATCCGCACATCAGTAGCAGACAAATTGCGCGAGAATCGGGAATCTCAAAAACGTCGGTGTTGAGAATGCTACATCAACATCGAATGCATCCGCACCATATTCCTATGCACCAAGAATTTCATGGCGACGACTTTGAACGTCGTGTACAGTTCTGCTACTGGGCACAAGAGAAATTACGGGACGATGACAGATTTTTTACACGCGTTCTATTTGGCGACGAAGCATCATTCACCAACAGCGGCAACGTAGACGGGCATAATATGCACTATTGGGCAACGGAAAATCCACGATGGCTGCGACAAGTGGAACATCAGCGACCTTGGCGGGTTAATGTATTGTGCGGCATTATGGGAGGAAGGACAATTGGCCCCCATTTTATCGATGGCAATCTAAATGGTGCAATGTATGCTGATTTCTTACGTAATGTTCTACCGATGTTACTACAAGATGATTCACTGCATGACAGACTGGCGATTTACTTCCAACATGAAGGATGTCCGGCACACAAGTCGCGTGCGGTTGAAGCGGTATTGATTACCATATTTCATGACAGGTGGATTGGTCGTCGAAGCACCGTACCATGGCCCGCACGTTCACCGGATCTGACGTCCCCGGATTTCTTTCTGTGGGTAAAGTTGAAGGATATTTGCTATCGTGATCTACCAACAACGCCTGACAACATGCGTCAGCGCTTTGTCAATGCATGTGCGAACATTACGGAAAGCGAACTACTCGATGTTGAGAGGAATGTCGTTATACATATTTCAAATGCATTGGTGTTGACGGACATCATTTTGAGCATTTATTGCATTAATGTGGTATTTACAGGTAATCACCCTGTAACAGCATGCGTTCTCAGAAATGATAAGTTCACAAAGGTACATGTATCACGTTGGAACAACCGAAATAAAATGTTCAAACTTACCTACGTTCTGTATTTTAATTTTAAAAACCTACCTGTTAACAAATGTTCGTCTAAAATTGTGAGCCATATGTTTGTGACTATTACAGTGCCATCTATCACAAAGCGAAAAAAGTGGTCCACCCAAATTTTCGTATTTCTTTACTTACTACACGAATATGTAATAAAAATGGGGGTTCCTATTTAAAAATACGCAGTTGATGTCTGTTTGACGTATGGCAGCGCCATCTAGAGGGCCAACCATAGCGCCATCTGCTTTCCCCCTTCAAGATAGACAATTTTCGTTCTTTGTAGTTTTTTCGTTTGACGCTTATTTCGTGAGATATTTGGCCCGGTCACGATCAGTGGACCACCCTGTATATACATAAAGATGAAAAAGTACATAAACAAATTAACGTGCAAAGAAAGCACCGTGTGAGGTGGGTGTGTGCTTCCCTTGTGAGATGACTCTTTGTTTAATTTCACTATCGGCGTGGATGTGACCTACGACCGCCACACGGCACGCTGAACGCTTGTCAGAACGGGACCGGCAGATAGGGGAGGGAAGCAGAGGTGAACTCAGTAGGCGCTCTGCTGCAGAGACATGGACCCTGAGCGGCGATGGCTCCTCCCGAAACGTGAGTACTCCAGTCCTCTATCTGGCAGTACATCTTGCAGACTAACGACTTTACAAAGGGCGTCCCCGACTGGGAGCTCGATTTTTGAGGAGTACTAAACAATCATACGTAGAACGCAACATGTTTGCAGAATCTTAGACGTTACGCACCAGGAGGTCGTTTACATAACGCTTCTATTACTATATTTCGGAAAAAGATTCGGCCTTGAGCGAACAAAATTTCCTTTTCTTTTCACGCTCCCACAAAACTGGCGTTGTCGTTGTGGCCTTCAGTCGGAAGACTGGTTTGGTGCAGTTCGCCATGTTACTCTATCTTGTGAAAGATTTTTCACCTCCGAATAAATACTGCAATCTACATCCATTTCAACCTGTACTGAACTCTTGGCTTCCCTCTATAATTCTTACCCCTCGAATAGCTAGTTGACAATTCCTTGATGTCTTAGAATCCGTCCTATCGACTGTGCCCTCCTTTTAGTCCAGTTGTGCCACAAATTTCTTTTTTTATCCATTTCTCGTCGGTAATTACGCGATCTACACCCTTCGTCTTCAGCATTCATCTGCAGAACCAGCACGACCGCTGATAATCGGGACTGGGACTGGGGCAGGATATGCGATTGGGCTCCATCTCTAAATATAGCAATCAAATTTTATTGTTATTTTAAATAAAGTTTGACATTATTTAAACGTAACCTTATTTGGGGAATATTGGAGAAACAGACAAAATACTCACAGCAGTGAAATGTAGAATACATGTAAGTTCTTACTAAACACTAAACATATGGCCGCAAATGCAATTTTATTATTGTAAGGGTTACTGCTGGCGGAATTCCAGCGAACTAAGGGTTGTGCATGGTGTAATGGGTTCAATCACAGTATGCGATAGAACGAGTATCAAGGAGCCTCTATTAACAGCACCAAGTTCCGTTCATGTTGGATGCAATGTTATCCTGTGTTACAGAGTCTGTAAAAGTTCGGGAAAGTTGTGCAGACAGTGCCATATTATCGGATTGTATGTAGAAACCAGATGTCCCCAAAGAAATAGGCTGAAGTATTTCGACGTAGAGCAGAAAGTTTAAATACATGTGTATCAGAGTAACTGTTCCTAATTTTCTGGTGTCATAGAGGACATGAACATAAACATTACTTGTCAGTAGTACAGTGTCTGCAAGTGCTTCGTTTCCCGTACAAAAGCCAGTGCTCATCATTCAAATTTTAAATTCTTTCGTTTCAGCTGTTATTCGTAGCATGGAAAAAGTGAACTACTGAAGTTAGTTTGTTATTATAAATAGTAGGATATCTTCTGTGAAATTTGTTCACTTACAAGGGGACGCCGCCAATTGTGAAATTCAGATTCGATTCATACTGCGCATAATAAAAGCTCATGGCCAGAGGTGTAATGTGACAAAGCACCAAGAGGCACTTCTCAGCCGGATCGCATCTCGCGCCATGCAACTTGTTTTTTAGTTTTTGTTTTTTGTAATTCATATATATATATATATATATATATAAAATTCCCGGCAATCAGTTGCAACAATTATGCATATAATAAGTTGTTGAAAGTCGTTTGTCGTGGAAAAACTGGCGACTTCGAACATGATTATGTTTTCCGCAAACAAAGTTGTATTCCACAAATGTTATTAATTGTCTTCATAATGTTTACATGTGTAGTTAACGGAAGACGTAGAAACGATATTCCGAAACCCCGAAAGCAATACGTATATATATATATATATATATATATATATATATATATGAATTACAAAAACAAATACTAAAAAAAAAAAAAAGGTTGCATGGCGCGAGATTCGATCCGGCGACCTTCGGACTACGAAACCGAGCGCTTACCGCTGCGCCACGACGCTGTACGAAATTATAAGTCCTAGAGAGTATTTCACCACGCAGCGGTAAGCGCTCGGGTTCGTAATCCGAAGGTCGCCGGATCGAATCTAACGCCATGCAATTTTTTTTTTTTTAGTATTTGTTTTTTGTAATTCATATATATATATATATATATATATATATATATATATATATATATATATATATGAATTACAAAAAACAAATACTAAAAAAAAAAAATTGCATGGCGTGAGATTCGATCCGGCGACCTTCGGATTACGAACCCGTGCGCTTACCGCTGCGCCACGACGCTGTACTAAACAATGAATCCTAGAGAGTATTTGACCGCAACGGTTTCTATTAACTGTCGATTTTCTCGACAACGGCTGAGAAGTGCATCTTGGTGCTTTGCCACATTACACCTCTGGCCATGAGCTTTTATTATGCGCAGTATGAATCGAATCTGAATTTCACAACTGGCGGCCTCCCCTTGTTAGTTTCGAGTATTAAAATAGGTAGCATTGGTTTTGTACGAAACTGCGAAAAGACAGGTTTCCTAATTACAGAAGTGACACTGTAAGTTAAATTTCCTGCTTCCAGTACGTAATTTTTTTGTTTTCCAAGCACATCTTCCGCATTCACAATTCCGTTCCCCACGCACAATTTCATCAGAATTAGAACAGACTGGGGTAGCTGCAAATTTAAAAGAAAAACATCTAAAGCATCTGCAATTTTCATCATACTCAACTATAATAATTTCGTAGAAAGAAAACAGTTTGTGACACACTTACATAATGTGCCATTGCTAAGATCAGGCTCAAAATTTCACACTCATTTTGTAATGAAGTGCCTCCAGCACTTATGTTACAGTATACAGTTTCCTTCTTCCCACTGCAAGTTAAAAAATTAGCAGTACTGGACATAACTATCAACAGAAGTTTAATTTGATGCCCTCCAGTATTTCAGAAAACTATAAATAGTTGTTACGATACACCTTCTCGAATGTTCTATTACGATAAAAATCATTTGGAATGTTTTAAAACAAACAACTGTCGTAAGCCATGTCTTTAATTTTCCACTGCCGCCTTGAAAGGGCTAACACAGAAGTCGGATGAATCATGAATGACTATGCAAAGGCTAAATATATAGAGAAGGAGTACCAGCGCCAAGACGCTTTCATGGAGTAGGAGACTAAAAGAATAGGAATAAATATTGGTTGAAAAGTTGTGATGGAAACATCAAAAACCCGAGAACAACGCAGCTACGGAACTGGGTGATAGGTCGATCGACACCTAAACGGCAAGACAGAGAACTGAAACGACTGACGAAATCACAAGTTCGACTTGAGATGCTACTCAATAATGAATTGTTGTAAAATGTATGTACGATCCATTTAATTTTATTTTTTAAATTTTCTTTTATTTCACTTTAAGGGGCTCCGGAACGCCCTATACTTGCAATGTTAAAATAACGCTTATAAATTACATCTTTCCTCACACACTATTTGAGGTAGGAAGTTGAACTTTTTACAGATTATTTATTGGAATGTGGGCTACAACTTAACACAGGGATTTTACAAAATTTTAGTTCAGTTATTAAAGATGATTTTTTTTCAATTGTAATGAAAATTCACAACATTTTCTTTGCAATTTTTTATTTATATATTCAAAAATATACAGTTTTTTGGAAAAAGGCAGTGTTAAATTGTGCAGAAGGTACTGTGTAACATTTACTGAAAGTTTGAAACAAATATG